>NC_141766.1:26106480-26406480 GCF_982258835.1 Parasteatoda tepidariorum
GAAGTATAACATTGAGTTATAGTTTGACGTGGCACATTCTCCCAAGGAGAAGAGCATATCAAAGAAACCTTAAGTTGGTAGATTTTTAATATGAATAAATACAATAAAGAAAACTGTAAATGGTATATAAAACTATAAATATCGGTTAAAAAAATTACTACCATATAACTTATTAAAAATTTAAAATAAAATATTTTAACTTATCGTTTAGTCAGAAAATTTTAAATTGTATTTCTAAAATTAATTCAATATAAAATTATGGCTACTTGTTTCGAAAATAATTTAATAATTCATTAATAATTTTCTGATGTTAAAATGCAATAAAGTAAAGAAAAAACTTTATTTCTACCTTAGCTGACATCCTCTTTTTTTTCTTTCCTTTACAGTGAGAATTTCATTTAGTTCTTTGATTAATTGCAGATCAATAACTGGAACTTGTTTATCTTTCTTTAAAAAATAATATCACTTTTCTATGAAAGTTACGAATGAATAAACATGAGAAAACTGCGAAGGTTATATCCTTTTAGATATATCGATAAATAAATTGAAGTTAGAAGTATGACATTGAGTTATAGTTTGACGCGGCACATTCACCCAAGGAAAAGTGCATATCGAAGAAACCTAAAGTTGGTAGAAGAAGATTGCTTGCATATAAAGCAAACCCTGAAGCTGAAAAACTTAAGCGAAGAAATAGAAAAATAAAATAAAAAATACCCCCAAACCGTCTACATGATGCTAGAAGAAATCTAAACACAATATTTTCAGGAAAATCCAATTTTCTTTTGATAAAAAGAAAAACTTTTTGTCAAGAACTAAAAGAAAATTTTCTAACAGCTAAATTTGTGATCATGCAATCAAGCTTAAAGCAATACTTTTAAAATGTAAATACAAATGGAGTTTATCTAACATCTTCAAATATTTAAAAAAGCATTGTCAGAGCAGTATATTCTTTTTTCTCTATTGAATAAAATTTAAAAATACAGATTCTGTCCCTTTTATGTTTAAAAGCATTGCCTTTTTTTTTTTGAAATATGTATTTCCATTTACTTTAAAATTTAAATTTTCTTGTCGATATCTGATGTTTGTCTTCCAAAAATATTTAATTTAACTGATTGATTTTTTCGAGAAGAACAAAAGAGCATTTTTGAAAGAAAGAAAATTTTTTGTTTTCGATTTACAGTTTTCTTTTTCTTTCCTTTTCGTATTTTTTTCTATCTAATCTAAAATACTATTGAATTATAATTAGTGAAAAACAACATATTCGATAAAAAGATAAAGAAATTTATCTATCTTTACCCACAATATTTTTTTGAATATATCCTCACAATAAAATGAGTTGAGCACTACCCCCTTCAGCCTAACTATTCTTTAAAAAACTCTGATAAAACAGTGCTGATTTTCATCGTACAGTAACTTATTACAGCAAATTTCACTCTTACCGGAACATATTATGGAACGAAAATAGTTGATACACAGTAATTTTTACAGTAATAATTACAGTAAAATCACTTAATCACTATAATTAAATAAATATCACTATAAAAACATTATACAATATTTTACGATAAAAAAAATAAATTTCGCGTATAATGCATCCAAAGTGTCAGTACCTTACACCGCAATTTGATCTGGAATATTTTACAGTGTACCAACAAATTTCAGGCTGAAAATTATATAGAACAATCAGTTGAAAATTTCATCTACTCAAAATTATAATAGTTTCACAATAATAGAACTAAAGATTTCTAATTAAGCATTTAAATATATATGTAGTATACCAGAAAGCAATTAAATAAAAGTAATTAAATACAAGCATTGACCAATGCATTAGAAATTTGGGAGTTCTGCAATTGCAAATCAAGTTCATCCTGCAGTATTAAAATTTTAATTCGAAGTTTACTTATGTTGCAGGAACGATACTTCAACCGTTCATTGTGCTGGAAGCGTACAAAATTGGTTCAATGAATATCTATCTGAGTTCCAGCACCTTCCCTGGTTACTGAAAAATCCGGATCCTAACCTAATAAAAATGTTGGGATATGTTGAAAAGCAGAGACTGCTTTTCAACATATTCCTCTGCCGTCTAAGTCTATGTAGTAAATTCAGGGAATTCTCAAGACACAAATGTATCTCAGAAAAAAAATATTTTCTCTCGAATCAATGCCCTCACGTATACATACTGTTTCCGTGGAAAGGGAAAACCAAAAAAAAAAAAAAATCTAAGGATTCCAATTCATTGGACACTGTGATTAGTTTTAATATGTTTAACGATATCAAAGATATCTGTTCTGATTCTGAAAATATTCAATTATTTCTGATTAATGAAAATAGATAAAGCAGCTAATACATTCTGTCTTAAGCATGAATTTCAATTATGAAACTAAGTAAGAAAAAACTTATGGAAACAAAGAGATATATGTGGTTTTGTGTTCTCTATTTAGGAAGCTAGATAACTAGCCATATTTAAAAATTATTTAGTTTGCTTAAATACAGATGGTATTGCTAACTGTGGAGCATTGATTACAAGATAGTTACCATTTCCCGTTTAGTAAATAACAAATGTCTGAGTAAATAGTTTAGCAAAAACAGTTTGATATGCTTTAGAAAACCCGTTTTATTGCAATTTTCTCCAACCAGTAACATCATCTGTTGAAGAACTTCGCCTCAAACCAGTACTAAATCTTGGCAAGAAAGTTCTCATCTCCAAGAATGAAGCAGGAAACTGTGCATTTATATCTTCTTCCTACTTGGTTTCATTGATATTTCAATTTTGTGGTCATTTTTCGAATACCAGCAGCAAGGAAAATTTAATATATCACAGTATTCAAAATTTAGCATTTGTTTACTCTAGTATCAAAAATAAAATTATTATTTATTGTTAATTTTTATTTTAGTATTAAAACAAAAATAATAATTATAATTTATCTTAATTATAATTATCTTAGTTTAATAATTATAATTATCTTAATTAATAATTATAATTATCTTAATTAATAATTATAATTATCTTAATTAATAATTATAATTATCTTAAAAGTTTATTACTATCACTAGTTACTATTACTATTAATATTTATTTAAAGTGATTTAGAGATTTTACAGTAAATATAATTACTGTAGGTTAATGTGACAGTGATATACTTTTCTGTGAACTGAGCATATCTGCAGTGAAACAGTTTTACAGGTCAGATGAAAACAGTGAGCGTCGCATGCATATTTGATGAATTCGTATCAATGCAGGGACACAATTTTCAATGACCCGTTTTTCAATAGCATTTAGTTTTTTCAATTGTTTTTTTTTCTATATAATTGATATTTTAGGAAATTAAGATTTCATTTTTTACCCAGAGAAGAAATGTAAATAGAGTGTGCATATCATAATAATTTTTGTCCTTGGAATGAAGTATGAAGTACTGGCACTTTGAATACATGATCCAATAAATATTTACTAATATTAATTTTTATAAAATTATTAATATTAATACGATTATTATTAATACTTGTATTATTATTACTTATTATTATTAATATTTATTTAAAGTGATCCATCAATTTTACTGTAATTATTACTGTAAAAATTACGGTATATCAGATTTTTTGTCCCGTAACATATTCCGGTAAAAAAAGATTTTATAGTAAAAAGTACCATCACCTTAAGTGCCGATATTAATCTAATATATCGGACGCTGGGTCACTTTAGGTTAATGTGACTGTGATATACTTATCTACGAAGAAAAAATATCAGCAGGGAAACAGTTGCACTGCCTAGATAAAAACAGAGAGCGGCGCATACATATTTGCTTATTTAGTATCAATGCAAGGAAGCAATTTTCCATAACACATTTTTCAAACACATTCAGTTTTTAATTGTTTTTTCCCTATAATTGACATATTAGGAAATTAAAATTTCATTTTTTACACAGAAGAGAAATTTAAATAGAGTGTGCATATCATAATAGTTTTTGTCCTCAGAATTAAGTATGAAGTAGTGGCACTTTTAATGCATCATCCATAAAATATTTATTAATATTAATATTTATAAATTTATTAACAATAATATAATTTTAATTAATATTTGTATAATTATTACTTATTATTATTAGTATTTATTTAAAGTGATCCAGTGATTTCACTGTAATTATTACTGTAAAAATTACTGTATATCAGAGTTTTTGCCCCGTAACATATTCCGGTAAAAAGGGATTTTACGGTAAAAGTCCCGGCATCCTAAGTACCGATATTAATTCTATATATAGGAAGCGGGATGTCTACAGGTTAATGTTACTGTGATATACTTATCTGCGAACATAGCATAACTGCAGTGAAACGGTTTTACAGCCCATATGCATATTTGCTGAATTAGTATAAATGTAGGGGACAAATTTTCAGTGTCGCGTTTTTCAAACGCATTTGGTTTTTTCAATTGTTTTTTCTAATGTTTTAATTATTTTTTAATCGTTTATTTTACAGATTAGGAAATTGAAATTTTACTTTTCACATAGATAAGAAATGCAAATAAAGTGTGCATATCATAATAATTTTTGACCTCAGAATGAAACCCTTGTGATGGGAGGGTTAATCAAGAAAAAAATTTTCTACCATCAGTTTCGCTTTATTATTTCAATTTAAGAAAATCGACATAGCAATTTTCAAGTCAAAAATCTTGAAATATGATTGTTCTGCAGGGCTGCATTGTTCTGCAGGGCTGCCTTTTATTTTAAGATGATGCAGCTCTTTTTTAATCCATTTTTTTAAATTTTTCGTCTCCATAACATATCTAATTCTTTTATTGTAAAAATATTCAAAGAATCAGAATAGCAGAAAATATATATAGGATTTTATAAGATGCAGTAATTTAGTAAATTATATGTTGGGAAAAAATTTTTATTTGTGAAAAAAGTAATAAATGATTGGGCTTAATTCAATAGAAAAGGAATCTGAAAAACCATAAGCTGTACTAAATATAAATCACTTGATATGATATACTTCACATGAATTTGATATAAAATGTATCTGCTAAATCTTTCGTTATTACTAATTATTAAAGAGAATAATATAAAAAAATATATTTATACGCGTTTCTCACTTAGAACTACCAATGCTCCTAAAAAGAACAAAAGACTGAAAAAATTAATTCAAGATGAGAATAACGTTGTAGATCAAAGATTCAACAAGTAGTTTAAAAGCTATTAAGGTATTAATTCTTTCCCTTTTTACCATTTTTTCAGCTTATAAATAAAAAGTATCGCTGGCGAAATTTAGTTCTAAATTACTGTTTCCTTCTTTTTCGAACAAATAATGCTTAGTATGACTTGTGAACTGCATGTTTGAAGTTATCAAATTTTAAAATTGAATTAAATGATACTTACGCATACAAGCAAAACTTCTCTCAATAAGAACATTAACCGTAAATTTGTCACATTTTCTCCAAACAGGAAAATGTTTATATTAATTTTAATTTTTTATGCATGCATTATTTTAAAAACAATAAATTATACTTAAGCAATGAAGATTAAGTTTGGTGAATTATTAATCAGACGATGATAATGCAGCAGTTTTTGAAGCACGGTAAATTAAAAATAGATTTGATAAATTTAAACTCGCATGACACGAGCTTCACATGAAGTATATGTTCTGCCACATCAACCTTTCAAAATATTCATCACACAGTGTTGGAGAGCCCCACCTTCTTTGACATAGCGGGGGTGGAAGAACGGGAAGAGGATGAAAAAAAGGGTGCTTATCAGTCTCTTCTCTCAGCTATGAAAGTAGAGTTGATGCGAAATTTCCAAAGGCGTCAACTTCAGTTCTCAGACCTGAAAATACTACCGAAGCCATTTGCATCGTGAAGAGCTCTCTAAAGAATAAGTTGCGAGGAAAAGTCGCCAAGGCACGTTTGAGTTTTGGACTTATCTCGCTTAATAATGAGTTTCAAGAAAATCTTAAGTGAGGAATATTTTAGCTAGGCACCCCATGGGCTTGAATTTTGAGGTGAATTTCCATAATCATGTATGGGAGATTATTTTTTCTTCTTTTTTATTTGGCTTTTAGCTAAATACTCGTGATTAGTTAAGTGATTCTTGTCCAAAAATGTACATTTTATCAAAATTGTGAGCAATTACTCATTTGTCACGACATTTATGGTCGTTAAGGCATAAAATATTGATTTAATAAATAGATATTATCATATTTCTCCAGTTAAAAAGTTTGCTTAAATATATTTTACATAGAAATTATAACTTAAGAATCTAGATTTATAATTGTTATTACTTTTTCGAAAAAAAAAGGAAAAACAAATTGCTATTATTTTTCATTGCTTGAATTTTTAGCTACTTATCCATAATTAGTTTAGTTAGTTGCCAGAAAATGTAACCATATTACACAAAACATGAGAGCATTACAATTTTTTTTCAAGACTTATGGTAAATCAACATACCGTTAGTTGACTTAATGACGAAACAGGAGCTTTTTCCCATGTCTAAATTATGATTTGAATGACTAGCCAAAAAATATACATCTTTTACACAAAGTAAAAATAAGCGTGACTCAATAATTACATTTAACATTGCAATAAAGTAAATAAATATTGATGGAATAAAAATTTCAAAAAGTAAATTTATTATAGTCAGCATTTATTTCAGTATAGTCAGTCACATGTATATCACATTGTAGAACAAAATAAAATCAGTCACAAGATAGAAAAGCTTCGAACATAAGTAATTAAATATGCATTCATGATCATTTTTTTACTGTTTTACTGAGATATTTCTCATTTATGGAATCCTTTCTGATCTTGATATTGATTGTCAAGATCTTGAAGCTCATATATATATATATATATATATATATATATATATATATATATATATGATAACGTTGTATATATATATATATATATATATATATATATATATATATATATATATATATATATATATATATATATATATATATATATATATATATATATATATATATATATATATATATATATATACAATATATATATATATATATATATATATATATATATATATATATATTTCAACAATGACACTCCATGCTTTTCTGAATACGTCGTTTGTGATAATGATGATAATGTGATCATTTAATTAATTTTGTCAAAAAATTATTTTTAATAAAAAATTTTGAAAACTGAGTTTTGAAAAAGTTATGTATTTATGCATTGAGGAATAATTGTCAGACAATGCTACCCTATATTTTTCTGATGATGATGAGAATGATTGAAAAATATAGCTGTAAAATTTAATTGCGTTTAATGGATATAACATACGATACATGTTATACTTCCTGTCTCCCTTTTAAAAAGTATTTTTTTAAAAAACATTTTCGTTTTATCTTAAATTTATCAAGCATACTTGCATTTTTATTTTAAACATGTATTTCATAGTAAAAGTTTTATGGGCAAAAGAACTTTAGGTACATAAAGGACTTTCAAACAAACAATTTCTTTATTTTCTGCAATGTAAAGGAATTGAGAAACAAGTAGTAAAATAAGAAATATTACAAACAAGGTTTTTATTTACTGAAACTCGTAGGAAAAATAAAATATTTTTCATAACTAAAAAACCACAATGACCTCAAAAAGACTGACCTAGATATATTCATTTGAATGACCTGTTACCATAGTAACTGCAAATATCTGCGTTTTGAGATGAAATAAAGTAGGATGAAATGAAAAAATACATCTATGGTTTTGTAGAGAATAAAAGAAATCAAGAGTAAGTCGAAAAGACCATCCAAATGAATCTGAAAATGAAAGCAAAGGAAATATTCTATTTTTTTATTATATGGCGTGGTAAATGTTTTGTTTTCAAAATTTAAAAGAAAAGGAAAGGAAAATATTGCTAGATATTAAGTATTTCATGAATAAAATGTTATATAACATAAAACTGAAATATTGCAAACATGATAGTTTTTCTCTATTGAAGACAAGGGAATATTTTTGTTTGGAAGTTAGCATAGAACTACCGAAAAATATTTGCTCTTTTTAAGCAAAGTGCTAATAGGAATTAATTAAATAATTGGATATTGTTATGACCTGATGTCATTGGCTGTCATAATCCGTCCTCTACCTCAATATATTTAAAGGGGCTGACACGATAATGTATTATGTAGGATTGCAAGATGAAAAGAGCCAATAATATAAATATGCGGAAGATTCTTGAGAAAGTCACAGAAACACAAATATATATATACTAGGAGGCTCCGCCCCCTGCTCGCTAACGCTCGCCATCCCCCGAGAATTACTACGCAATCCTATGTGGTTCACGCCGTGAACCATGGCTCGCTGCGCTCGCTCGCCAAGGAGCACAGTGTTCTAGCGCAAAGACATAATATATTATCATCAAAGACATAGTATTTTATCATCAAAGACATAGTATTGTACTTATGTAGAAGAATTCAACCAATGTTCTTATTGGCTTTTAAAAAAGTATATTAGCTATTGAGATTGTACATGGTGAAAAAATCAAAACATTAGCTAAATAGGAAACGTATTAGCAAAATAAATTATCAAATATTGCTTCACTAATATTTAGCATTTTAAAGCGTGAAAATTCAATGCATAAATAAACGCGAAATATAAAAAATTCAATGCACTCAATACAAACACTTAAACGTTTTTTGGACGTTTAGGTAGCTCCCAGTACAAAAAAAATCAATTCAACAGCGGCCTTTTAAAGCATTCTCATTCCAATTAATTAATTAATTCCTAATTGAGTTTAAATTAAATATTGTCATGTTTTTAGTGCATGAATCTGAATTGAACAACCTGATAATGCTCACTCTGGTTATTGTTATCTGGTTGCTCACTACGTGCTCTTGCGCGCCGAATCCAATCAATTAAAAATGAAAACTATTGCCAGCGCGAGAAAAGAAATATCATCGGTTTTATTGATACATACATACGTACGTATTAGCGTTTTATATAATATATATATATATATATATATATATATATATATATATATATATATATATATATATATATATATATATATATATATATATATATATATATATATATATATATATATATATATATATATATATATATATATATATATATATATATATATATATATATATATATATATATATATATATATATATATATATATATATATAGATATATATATATATATATATATATATATATAGATATATATATATATATATATATATATATATATATATATATATATATATATATATATATATATATATATATATATATATATATATATATATATATATATATATATATATATATATATATATATATATATATATATATATATTCAATTATATATATATATATATATATATATATATATATTCAATTATATATATTTATTTTTGAAATAGCTGAGTCTCTTATTTTTTCTAAATCGAAATCGTATATGTTCGTGTTCTTTTATTTTCTTTAACTTTCATAGATATTCAATTTCCAATTAAGATACTATTTTTTGAGTTAATGTTCATTTTTGATTTAATAGATTTTAAGAGCTATTTTTACTTCAGGGTTAGAGAATCAATAAGAAATTTCGCTTTAGGAACTATAGCCCAGTAGCGGATTAATTAAAATATTTAAATTTTCTCTTTTGATTGCGTACAATTACTAATTTAAAAACAAAAATATTAAAATAATTCTTACCGTTGAATGTTCCTAATATACAACAGCACAAACAAGAAAAACTGCATGGGTATCATGAATTCCGTCTTAAATAAATTAACTCTAGCAATCCATCCATCAATGCTACAATAATGTCCATCAATGCTACAATAAGAAACTCTCTTCTCTTCTCTACCTCTGTTTATCTAAAGATATATATCTACATATATATATCAGAAATAATACTGTTAATGAAATTAAAGCACATAAAAGAGCTGAGCTGAAAAATATTATATTTTGCAAATATATTCAATAATGTTGTTGTTGTTTTTAAAGCCTCCTTACCAGCAAGCCTGATTGGTGAAACCAAGTGAATTTATGGCAGAGGGTGCATTTCTTATTCTTCAGTTCTGCTATCTGCGGCCACGAATGCATCTTATGTCACACACACGTCACAACCCGTTTATAGGGTGAATCATTCATGTAACCATTCATTCATACCCAGGTCGCTATTTTGGCATGTACCAGAGAACGATCAATCTCTAATTCAGTACCCCGAGTGGTATGACTTGTTATGGAATTTGGGAACGTGGAGGACTTTGTGTCCCGCAGATTTAACGTACACCAACCATCATTTACTACACGGGGAGTCTTTGGCATGTGGGGTTTGTTCTCACAACCTCTTGAACACGGGCCCAACGCCCTAACTACCAGATTATCCCGGCCACATATTCAATGATAATGCTTGAGTTCTCCTCAAAGCCGCACTATAGTCAGTTTTGCTTTACCTTTCAAAGATATACAGGCCAGAAATAAATTTCTCCAAAGCGATATATATCGCAGGCAACATTTTGGAACTTTGGTTAGTATGGAGGTTCCTTTGTATTCAAAAGCCAACCGAGATAAAGATTTTTGAGTCGAAGGGAAATTGTTTGTTCTGATATTCAATTGATTATCAAAACAAAATAAGTAGACATTTTTTCTTACCTTCCAGAGGTATAGTAAGTAGGCCGAAGTAGTCAGATTTAACCTAAACTAAAGCATTATATTTTCCAGGCAATATAATGGAACTTAAGGTATGGTTATTGTATATTTTGTATTCAAAAACCGTACGAGTTCAGCATTTTTGAGTGGGAATGAAATTATTTTCTTGACAGTCCATTGACTATCAAAATTACCTAAGTAGCCATTTTTTTGAAAAAAAATTTCGGAAATATATTTGGTAGGCCAAATTGGGAAAATTTGAACTTCTCTTCACTTAGTAGTGATCTAAACCCTGTTCAGTCTTGATTTAAACGCGTGTCATTTTTGTTATCGATCAGGGTACAGTATTATGTGGCGTATATGAGAATGGAAAACAGTATTTATCAGTACTGCAACCGAGAGAAGTCCTTAAAACAGCATATTCGAATATCGATCTAGAAAATATGCAAAATACTGTTCTTTTATTTGAAAATTTCATATTCCAATTGATTAAAAAATGGTTTATCAAAACAATAATTAATTTTTTTAATATTCCTTGATTTTGTTATTGACTTATGCCTGTTTAGGCAGATGGGATGCGATTGTTCTTGTTTTCCAGTGGCACCATTTATGGCCAAGAATTCGAATTCTGCCACACCATACGTCGCACCCGGTTATGGGGCGGATCCATTCATTTCTCTACAGATCGTAATTTTTAACTGAATCAGAGAACGATCGATCTCAAATCCAGTACCCCCAGAGGTTTTGATTTGTGAAGGGAACATGGAGGACTTTTGCGACTCCACAGATTTAACGTGCATCAGTCACTTTACTACACGGGGAGTCTTCGGCCAGCGGGTTTCGAACCCACGAACTCGTACATGGGCCCACCACCCTACCGATCAGGCTATCCCGGCCTAATATTCTTTGATTATAAATGCATAAAAAATGCATGAAAATATGCATGGAGATATTGTCAATGATGGCTAAACTTTAGTGCCAAGACTTGTAAAATTGTGAATATTTTTTTGATATAAATTTTAAATTTTAGATACTGATTTCGTTTTATGTGGAATGTTTTTCTGTTACACAGTTAGAAAAATAAATGGGAAAATGAGCATTATTTCAGAATATATATTTATATATATATATATATATATATATATATATATATATATATATATATATATATATATATATATATATATATATATATATATATATATATATATATATATATATATATATATATATATATATATATATATATATATATATATATATATATATATATATTAGTTCGAAAAGAGATCCAGCAAAAAAGTAAACCATTTAAAAAATCGTAATCTGAAATCTCTCAGATTTCAACACGAGAATATTTTGGATTTATCGGATGGGTTTTTGAATGCTTAGCTCAGAGAATAAGCCTCATAAATATAAATCATTTCGAGTAAAGATAAATATTTTTTTTAAAAATTCAAAAAGTGGCATAAAACAGGAAAAAAATAAACTGTTAAAATATTTTCTAAGTGGAATGCTTATCATAACTTCGTAATTAAATGACATCTTTAGATGGTAATGGGAGAAGTATCATTCATTGATCGTTAAGTACTTGAATCGTTTTTATACTTGAATGCTCTTAAAAAGGTATAACATGAAGTGCTTCTAAATAAAATCATTCTATTTGTGTTTTAGCTTATTTGAAATTGGCACGCTTCGTTTAGTTATGCGTGCCTTGAAAGAATTGAAATAAATACTTTTAACACCTCAATTTAAATCTTTAGAAACCATATCTTACATTTATATAAATATAAAAGCTGAAAAATAATGTCCGAAGAAAATATGATGTTTACGAAATCTGATAAAATGTAAAATTTTTATGTCTATTTTATGTACGAAACACTAATGATAAACTCTCATTACAGCAAAACGATGGCAAATGCGGACAATTTGTATAAATTTTCGAGAAATGCATAAACATTTCATTATTTTTAGCAAATCTTATTCAAATTAGTTTATATGTCTTTGAAAGACATATAAACTAATTTAAAATGAAAATTATATTGGATCAATATTATTTATACCACAAAAGCTTTTACAGCTTTTTCAATTGTACAAAGTTTTTAATTTTTTTCAATAATAAAAATATTTCACTACTAGCTCCATATAAAGGATCAAGCCGGGACATATCTTGAAACTAATTTTTTAATCACACTTTGCTTATGAAGAATTCAAGTTAAATAGAAATAAAATATACATAAGGGAAAGTGGGGGACCTCAATTGTATGGAAATTAGTACCGATTTCGAGGACACAAACCCTGAATTGCACTTTACTAATCAAGAGGAAGAATCCACCATATTGATGCATTATTGTTGATTAATTCATGACGTCAGTGTAGATAGGTTTGTTTCATTATGTCAACTCTCTAATAATTTTTGACTTTTCTCATTTATTGGACATTATAGTTATAAAAATTAATATTAGTCCAGCTTATTATATGTTTACTAATGATTCATACCTAATCAAACAATGGGGTTTTGCCCAAAAGTAGCACTGTTGTTTTTCATTCTGATTACCTCTGCTATCAGGTAAAGATCAGCTACTATCCCCCCTCCTTTTATTTGTGTCTGTACTAGGCCAAAGAAAGCTATAGAGCATCAGAGGAAGAAGAGAACTACATCCAAAACTGAACAAAGGTTTTACAGGACACAGGACAAAGTTTATTGCAAGCCCATTTACAAAGCACAAATACCTTTTTGAGTCCTCAAAAGGTGTCTTTTTTCTTAAAAGGGTCTTTAATAAAGGATTTTCGAAGACCCTTTATACAAAAGTTGAATTTTTTCTTATATTTAAGAAGAGATTCTCTGTCATTTCTCAAAAATAAAACAACATTAATAAACACTATAGTTTTATAAGAAATTTCGGTTGGGTCAGCAGTAGTTCCTTGGTCAGGGACGCTTGTCCCTCTCTTTATCCTCACTGCCCATTGAGTATGACCTTGACTCCATCCCATGAAAACTACAAACATAATTTCCTTATAAAATAGAAATGACTGTTAGTTTTTCACTGAAATTCTAGTGCTTCTGAATTTCCAAATTTAATGGGTGGTTCATCTTTTCCTAGAAGAAAATCATTTCTAGAAAAACCAATACAACTATAACTTTTCATTGCACACATAAATATATTATACGCATTCAAGAAATGAATACCTTGATTAAATCTGACAATTATTCAATAACAGTTCTAGGACGAAGAGTTTAACTGCAACAAGCTTTCGAATCTTAGCTACCCAGTAAATGTTTTAAAAATCTAAAATTTAAAACTAATCTTTGAAACTAAGCTAGTTTGAATATGGAATAAAATTTGGAAATTATTAAATATCTAGCCTTTCCACTCAAGGTTTTCCAATGGTTAAGAAAAGATATGCAACCAAAGCAAATGTAAAGGATGTAAAATACTTTTTTTTTTCAAGAAAAAATGGACCACCTTGAATAACTTTTGATCTAATGATCGACTCAAAGATCATCGGGTCAACTGGAATTCAAAATTAATGGTTCGAGAGGTGACGTCAAATATACTAATTGATTTCTGTTGACCATATTTTAAGTTACAAAATCAGTCACAAAAAACGTACATTCTCTAAATCAGCATACCTATTTTTTGACGGAGTCCAATTTCTGACCCCCAAAATATAGAGGATTTGGGATATATTTGGGATATATGGTACCTATAGTTTGGTCAAGAGAGCGGCCCAAAATTCGGACCCCTTAATGTTAATTTTACGTTTTGCTTATTTGACCAAACTTTTAAGCTTATATAAAAACTTTTACTCACAATTATACATTTTATTTAACCACTGAGTTCTATAGAAAAGAATAAATTTTAGTATGTATTTATTATTTTTTGTTATTTTAATTAACAATAGTAGAAAATTTTATATTAAATTTTTTACATAATTTTAAAGAAAGTATTTTTACATGGCAAAATATAAAGATTGAGCAAAATCGGTCGAATAGTTCTCGAGAAATCAAATTTTAAAAATACGATTTTTTTCAAAACAGGTTTACTCAGAAAATATTCGATCGCTTTTGCTCACATTTTATATTTTGTCATTTGAAATGAAATTATTTAAATGATGCAAAAACTGCATACCTTACAGTTTAAAAGTTTTTCCACTATTACTAAATAAAATATCAAAAAATAAATACTCATTTAAATTTATTTTTGCATGGAATTATCTGTGGCTAAGAGAATTTTACAATGGTGTGTAAAAATTCTTTTCAATCCACTTAAAAATTCCTTGATGTATGGCCACTCTCCTGACCGAATTATAGCGACTATAGTTTCTTTAAATTGCGTCTACCCCCAATATTTTCGGTATCGGAAATCCAAATCAGTTGAAAAAAAGATGTTTATTCAGAGAAAGTACGTTTTTGTGTCTGATTTTGTAACTCAAAATATCGTCTGCAATAATTACTTAGCTTATTTGAAATCACCTCCTTCAAGTTATCAAGATTGAGTCCCAAAACGTGAAGATCCGATAGTTAGATCAAAAGATATTCAGGGAAGTCCGTTTATTTTTTTGCGCTCAGTCGAAGTCATAAATGAATGTTTACGCACACACTACATAAAATGTGTGGAGGTCTTAAATAGATGGTAATGGAAAAAGTACCCTTGATTCTTAAGTCACTAAATTATTTATCACTTGAGCATTCTTTAAACATTTTAATTTAAGTGTTATTAAATAAAATCTCTCATTTCGTTTTTAGATTAGTTAAAATAATTTAACATTATATAATAATTTAATTTTTACGTACTCTTACCATAAAATATCTGGATGTCACTAAATATAGTGGTTGCTTAGCATTAATTTTAACATTTAGTGTCATATTTATTTTATATAGATGTCAGTATTTTACATAGATGTATTTATTTTATATAGATGTCTCTGAGTCCCCTCTTGAAAGCAATTTTTACCGTTTGCAGATAGAGGAGAAAAAACTGTAAATGCTTTTGCGGTATAAGTAATATTGATCCAATATCATTTTAAATTTTGTTTAAAAAATTTTGCTCTCTCTCTCTCTTTGTATATATATATATATATATATATATATATATATATATATATATATATATATATATATATATATATATATATATATATATATATATATATATATATATATATATATATATATATATATATATATATATATATATATATATATATATATATATATATATATATATATATATATATATTTAAAAGAGTTGAAGAGTCACAGGTTTTCTGAAGATTTCAAAGAATGAAAATATAAATGCAGTATGTTCAAAATATTCACTGCAAGCCACCATGGCACATTGTAACATTTGCATCAATCAAGAAGAATCGGATAAAACCATGAAATTAAATTGTAATACAATCTTTTAGATATCATCTTGTTTTTTTGAGACTAGTAAACTTAAAATTGTAATTTATTTGAAATTGATATATAAGAAAATTCATTTAACTTGTTTTATGAAATTAATTTAAATTTTATTGCCATGTTTTTGAAGATAATTACACCACCCATTAAGTTATTTAAGAATTAGACTGCTTAATTTCTTTTTACTTCAAACTGCTTCAGGAGTTAAATGTCATATATTTCTGAACCTAGCATATGGACACCAATTTTTTTCAAACATATTGTTTAGAGCGTAAGTTATAAACAAATGGAATCCAATATAAAAACTGTTAAAATAGCTGGAAATTTTCAACACACTTGCCTCAATTTCGCCTACAAGTATTCTAGGAAAATAGAAACCGGTAAAGTTGCAGAAAGGTCAAATTGAAAATACATTGCTTTGCCTTTCCAATAAAATTCCCCTCTTAGAAATCTCTATTAAAGAAAAATTGTTTTTAAGCAGAAGTAAATTTTTTTTCTAGTTTTCCGAGGATGCTGGTAAATATAGCCTAAAGTAAAACTACTATGGATACTTTGACAGGGACATTTTTAAGCTTCAACCAGAAACAAATCAATAATCCACTTAGTTTTTAAATTTTTCATTGAAATTTTATATAAAAATATTTCTGATTTTTTTTCTCCACCTTTCATGATTTTTATTTTAGTTCTTTTTAAAGAAAAAAAAATATCGTGACTGATATTTTCCTGTGTTTGAAATTTTCTTCAACAATTCCGTTCCTGAATTCTTGTCCACAATCAATTCTTCTGACATTTTGCTCAACCGACAACTCCCTCTTATCAGAATACTGGACAACCCGGTCATCCATCATCTTCAGCGCTCTCTTTTCTATCCGAAAATATCAAGTAGTTGTAGACAAAATAAGTTTTAAATTGAAACCCATTATTGAGTTTTCTTTATATTCGAAAGATAATTACTGCAACGCTTAAGATTTTCACAAACAATACATGAATTTAAAGTGCTTAAATTATTAATATCAGTCCAAGAATACTAAACATATAAATATCATTTTAAATAATCTTGACTAATATGAATTTCTGTTTCTAATAGGAAAGTGTGGACGAAATTTAAAACATGGATTTATATAGCTACTTTTTGTTTAATTTAGCAACTAGTCTTTCAGTCATATTAGTAAAATATTTTGTCATAGACAAGCAGCTTGTTCAATAGTTAACAAGCTGATCAGTTAGCAAATACGGAGATTAATATCAAGAAAATAAATCTCTTGTTCAGAACTTTTATTTATTTAAACGCTGGGCATTTTAAGCTTTTTTAGAATAAATTATTTAGCGTGATTTTTTTACTTGACATATTTTTCATGGTTTCTAACTGGCAACTGAAATACAGAGCAGGAACTTGGGAAAACCTTCATTGCTTAAGTGCAGCAAATCAAATGTTTCGAAAATATAAAATTGAAACCTAATAAGCTTTGAATAAAGGTAATATTAAAGTTTGGAATTATTAAATATCTATCGTTGGCACTCAACTTAAAAAAGTGTTATATGTGCTATGTGTTCAAAATAGTCACCATTAACCACAAAGACTATTTGTAATAGGGGGGAATATGTGCATACATAGAAGTGAATCTGCTAAAACCTCATGATAGAATTGTGGCACCATCTGTCAGAAAATGTTCGAACTTAAACCAGGAAAGTAAAAAATTTAGTACGTCTGTATTTTTTTTCAGTCAAAACAGTAAGATACAGATAAATGCATCAGGCTGAAAAGACTTTACTTTTTGCGAAGTTGCAAAAACAAAACTTACGCATTGAAAAAAGCTCCAATCTAATTACGTTAAAAAGTATCGGCGCACAAGACACCGGTACTTTTTATAATAAAATCCAATTTTACCAGAACATGCCAGAGAAAAAAATCAGATGTATTTTAAATTCTACAGTAATTATTACCGCAAAATAATTGAATTTCTCTAATTAAATAAATATTAATGTAAAAATTAAGGTTTAATATTTTACACAAAAAATAAATTTTACTTTAAAATGCCGGAAGATTATACCGTTGTTTTTTACAGTGTACACTCATGGATTTAGCTATGAACGTCCTTTCACTATCAAAAAGCTTAAGCACTCTTTTGTTGATATTGTTATGATGTTTGAGTGCATGCTTGTTTCTCTCTCTGTGATATATATATATATATATATATATATATATATATATATATATATATATATATATATATATATATATATATATATATATATATATATATATATATATATATATATATATATATATATATATATATATATATACATATATATATATATATATATATATATATATATATATATATGTATATATATATATATATATATATATATATATATATATATATATATATATATATATATATATATATATATATATATATATATATATATATATATTGTATACTAAAAATTATTTTCAAGAAAACCAAATGGTTCTTTTCGCCAAGGTATATTATTACAGAAATAAATAAAAAGCATTTTTGAGCAAAATCACAATATAATGAAATAGGAAAATAATTCAAATTTTGCAAGTACTACAATTCGATCGTTTTAAATCTAATAAATGAATAAAAACATAGATTAAAAGTTGGATAAAATATTCCAAGTTATATTATAATTACTGTCATAAAGAAACTAGGAAAGCAATTTTATGTATATTTAAATATTACATTTAAAAATAGCAGTATAAAATGTAAAAGTGTTATGTTTTTAAAGAACACAAATTTTAAAGAGTACTGTATTTTGAACTTTTATATCTCTTAAATAAGAAAAACAAATTAAATAGGAAATGAAGTAAATAATTGAATGAAAACAATAAATTAAATAAATGGAATGAAGTAAATAATGGGAATAAAGTAAATAATTGAATTGAATAAAGTATATGAAGTTCTATTAACTTTTATTCAAATCAAAATTAAGGAAACCATTTGATATTTAAAAATATTGCATTTCAAAACAACAGTATCAAATGTTAAAATGCTAGGTTTAAATACTATACCAAATTCCATGGCATGCTGAATGTTGAAAATTTTGTATTCTTTACTATGAAATTTTATCAAAACCACTCAAAAATTCTACAAAATAAACTAAGCTACATTAAAATTAAATTAATATTTAACTTGCCTAATTAATTTTGTATATTGAAATGCTTTACTTTAAACAACAACTTTAAAGTTTAAAATGTTAAGTTTTATTGTTATACTTTCAGATAAAAGTACAGATATGTTATATTTAAGTTCGTAAAGGTTTAATCCTATCGTTTAATTAGTGTTTTCTCCAGAAATCTTTATTCCTTCACTTATAATTATTTTTCTAATCAGTTCTTTAATGAGACAAAGCTTAAGATAAAATGTCGCGGCAAATGTCCGCTTTAATTATTCCTTGGAAAAGAAGTATTCAGTAATATTAAAGAAGCTTTCTGCGTCTCTCTATTTCAGTCGAGTTAAACATTTAAGGATTTGAGACAAAGGAGAGACGAGAAAGGAGTGTCGAAAAAGTAAAAGAACGACAACGAAGATAACTATACTAAAGATATTCATTTAGTGAAAGAAAAGCCAATTTTCCTCGGTACACACTTCCATTATCTAAGGAAGGAAAAAACACAGATCTTGTCCACTTAATGGGTTAAAGACGTAAAAAAAAATTAGTTAATCGTTTGTGGGACGATCAGCTTTAAACGCCTAATGTGAAACACGTACTTAGTTTTTAAGCAAATGGGGGGAATATATTTTTTTTAACTATTTGAGATTTTATTATGTGTTCTTTGCAATAAACATACGCAGTATTTTACTTCCTAAAGTGGTTGATCTAACTATGCATATTTTTGCAAAAATTATCAGTTTATTCTCCGTACCATGATGAAATATGTAATTTTCAATGCTCATTCAGACTTTTATCTCTCTCTCTCTCTCTATATATATATATATATATGTATATATATATATATATATATATATATATATATATGTATATATATATATATATATATATATATATATATATATATATATATATATATATATATATATATATATATAGTATATATATATATATATATATATATATATATATATATATATGTATATATATATATATATACATTTTTTATATATATATATTTAAGAAACAATTACGAGTGAACGGAAAGTACTTATAATTTAAGAATCAAAATTTAAATATTTATATAAATTTTTTCACAAATTTACGATCTTCTCAAAACATTTATAAAACAATGCATGGCGAGAGATAACTTAACCACCCATTAATTATTACAATAAATATGCCACTTCTTTTAAATTTAGTAAAGTACTAATACTGCAAAAAAAGATCTCAGCAAACTATTTTCATGTAACTTGATTCTGAAAAATGAGTAATCAAGATTGATGATCATATCTCTACAAATTATTATAACGTATAATTTTAGAAGATGAATAATTCCTTCTCGCAGAAATCAACCAATGTAAATTTATTGTCTTTTCCCAGACAGACAATTAAACTAGACTTGCTGAATCAATCCATGGACTATATTGCAAATGGATCTTAGCAAATTATTTACAAGTAACTAGATTATAAATAATCAGTTATCTTAATTGATTATAAATAATCGCTTCTCTGCAAAATATTATAAAGTAACTTTTTAGAAGATAGATAATTCAGGTTTGGAGATATTAACCAATGTGCTATAATAAATTGTATTTTACAAAACAGATATTTGAACGAGAGAGAGTTGCCGAATCTACAGACACAAAACATTAATCCTCTGAACTTTGCAGCTTACCTGACATTTCTCCGTCAATATGCAAGGTTTCAAAATCAATTAAGTACTTACCAAGTAAATATTTAAAGGATGCCAGTACTGGAAAAATAAAGAAGAAAGCAACTTTATTAATCGTATCCGATGGCTGTTACCTCCTACAGAAGAGAAATAACTCTGGAGGCAGAGGTGGAGCACAATCAATACTAGGTCTAATGAATATAGACATTGACGTAAGCGATAAATTCTCGTCTTTAGATAGGATGTGTTGGCCTTCCATACATTTCACAAACCTGGGGAAATAATGATCGGCCAACATACTGCTTAAATGCTCACGGCTAATTCTCACTATCGCCGTTAGCGTTTTCTATTACAAAACTGTTTATTTTTAATGTTTAAAAGAGCGTTTAATCATAGAAAGTAAACAATTTGTTGATGCCTGACGGTGATAAAGTAGGTATTGTATTAAAACAGATTTCATTTAGTGATGCTGCTACGCACAGAAAATTAGTTAAATGAAATTATAAATTAAAATTAGTTCAGACAATTTTCCGGAAAATGTAAAGCACGTGTCGCTTGCCTTTATTTATATTTTTCCTTTAAAAAATGATTATCGCCAAATTAAACATTTTTAAAGTGTCAAATTTATTTTATATAAGTTCATGAACATCATCGGCGTAATTTGACTGATTTCGTCAATTGAATATTGACTGTGCATAGTTGAGATGTCCAGTGTTACAGTTCCTAAAAATTTGCATCGCCTCTTCATTCAGATTTATTTTTATTTTTTTATTTACACTATACTCCTCAAAAAAATTACGTATCTTATTTTATATAACACTAATACACTCAAAATGAATGAAATTTAGTCATAACCCTCGTATTGAATAAAATAAGAATGAATATTTTTCATAGCTCAAAAATCTTCGTATTCAGGGAAAATACAGTAAATTTTTAGATTAATTATTTAAAAGTTTACGTCTGAAACAGATTAAATTCAGGATATTTTAAATAATCCTCACTACTATACCTCTTCTGTTATTTGATTTACTATTATATTTATTAATATAGTCATATATATGTATATATATATATATATAAACATTTAGTCGCTGTTTTTCGATAAAATGAGTCTTTTTAGGATGGCAGACGGATAAGAGGAACATTAATAAATTCTTTTTAAAAATATTTCAAAATTGGAAATGTATTTAAAGCAAGTAAAAATGAAACTAGTCAGTAATTAATTCATTTGTTTTACAGAAGTAAACTTAATTTGTTTGAAAATTATATTCATGCTGATATTTATGCATTTTATGTTCCCCAGCTTTATGTTGAAAGAATTTATCTGACAAACAGAGGTCAATAGGAAATTTTTCCTTGTCAAATACAAAATAAGTAAAATAACATTAAAAATAAAAGCAAAAAATCATGAAGTAAAAGTAAAGTGTAACATACTGTAGACTTAACAATATCAACTGTTAATTTTGTTGCGTTCTTCTCATCTACAATGTTTAAAAGGAACACAAAATTAAGAATATTCTTAGGCTAATTCATAAGTCATGAAAATTAATATTTATTTTCATTTTTGGATCTATTTTTGTCTGAATCTTCTTCAGTGATTCTGATAAAAATTTATTCTATAAGTAAATTACCTTATTTTATTATTTAAAGAAGCTATTATTCCTCATTTAATTTTTATTAATTTAAAGGCTTTTGAAATACCGATACTTACAGTATGTTCTTAAATTCTTTTAACATTAATATAGCAAAAATGATCTACATAAATATTAATAATTTAATTTGAAATTATGCAACTGCCATTTTTTTTGGAAACTTAAGGGCTAGCCAATGCACGAAACTACAAACTTAGTTTAACCCTTTCGCGCCGACTGTCACAAATATGTGACAGCATAAAACCGTATCAATCATGGTAAAAATATAAAACTGGTAATCAGAGTATTTCTTTAACAGTTTATTTGTGGGCGGAGTTATAATTGTTTGATTTATTTAATTCACCAATTCTTTCTACAAAATAAAACTATTTAGTTATACTTTGAATTAGCATTGATTATATGTATGATTAAACTAACAATAATTAAAGTAAAAGCAAAGTAAGTCTGTCAAACTAGCAACGACTACATTTAAGTTACCGTTTTTTATTTAATTAAAACTTGATTCCTAATTTGTACGAATGCTTTTCTGAATCACACGTCCCCAAGGGGTTAAGTAAGTATTTCCTACCATTATTTTCAGAAATATATATTTAAAAAAACTTTAAAGCATTGCGCTAAGCGTCGTAAAAGGAAAATACTAAAGGAGTTATTCAATTCCCAAGAATGTTATTTAAGCATTTCGCTACCGCCGAATGGACTGTGTGGTGGTCAGGGAGCTGACCATATATCAGAAAGATCCTGGATTTGAATCCCGGAAAAGACATGGATGGTCTGTCATTATCAGTACTATCTGCCCTTACTGTGTGAGCATGGTTGGCCCACCTAATAGGGTGCCCGAGAAAGAATTGTTGACAAACCCCATACTAATACCCGAATGACAATTTCATTTGCGTGGGCATTGGAGGAAAAAACTATTTCATTACTTTGTTGCCTCGGTCGACGAAAACTGCAAAAATTGGTGGCACGTGAATAATAAAAATTAAAATTTTATTGGAATATAATAAAATTAGTATTATGTATGTATTAGTATGTTATGTATTAGTATGTTATGTATGTATTAGTATTATGTATTTGGTATTATGTATGTTTTTGATTTAAAATAGTTCATTTATTGGATTGATTATGCTAATTTCTTAACATTTTCCTTTAAAATATCATGAATCTTATAAAATGTTTTTTCTTTTCAATGAACTACAATTTGCACCCTTGCTATAATCTTTCAAATTGTCTCACCTTCTGAACACAAAAAATATCAATTTAAGGACAGTTCTTTTTCCAAAAGATAAAACCTGTAACCCAAATTTTTTTATAATTAAATTTTATCTTAATCAAAATATTAAAATCTTTCATGATATATTATCAAAACAAATCTTCTAAGTTGGCTTAATCATTGAATTACGATTTGTTTATAAAATAGGCGGTAATAAGTATAAAGAATACCAACATAATCTAAATAATAATGTTTTTCTTCTAGCAAAAATATCGATCTACGAAATTGGTAATATTCCAGCTTAAAGCGACAATGGTAATGTTCTAGCTTGAAGCGACACATCATATATGGTGCAAAAGAGCATGTACAGTGCACCAAAAAAACAGACCATCCTTAATACCTTTTGATCTAATGATCGGATCTTTACGTTCTAGGACTCAATCTTAATGGCTCAAAGAGGTGACCTCAAGCATGCAAACTAATTAGTTTCAGACCATAAGTTACGAAATCAGGCAAAAAAAATGAAAAATTATGTGTTCTGAGATTTTTCATGTGCATAAGAATTTTTACCTATGCAAAATTACCAGATTTATACACCTTTTATTATTTTTGCAATAAAGAAGGTTATTTATTCAGGCACACAACTCAGATTTTGAATGCAGACAACACAGATTTATATGAGTTATTGCAGTAGTTAAACTTTTTAATAAGTTTTATCTGACCAGGCTAAATTTTATTTTAAACAACTCTTGCAGTGTTTAATTTAATAAAATAAGATGGATAAATTAATATTCTTTAAATCTTTATAAAAAAAATACAATTTAAAATCTAAGAAACTCACTGATAGATTACTTTATTTAAGTTAAACCTTTTTCAATTCTAAAAATACATTATATATTAAGCACAATATAATAAAAATACTAACTAACTTATTTTTGCATCACATAAGAAACAGTCTTGTCATATTTTGATCTTACATAACCCAAACCTGAAAAACGGCATTTTGAAGAAAAGAAATCAATAAAGAATGAACAAAAATCGAAAATAAACTTAGACGGAGAAGATTATTAAATTATGAAATATTTCTTGCTTTCTTGCGCCTGACCTTTCAAAATAAATATTGCATTAAATTTTTATGATTATTTAAACAACTCTTCAAAGAAAAATCGAACTGAATTCCTTATTTTAAATTTGCATTCCTTAAATTTAAAGTAGTAATATTTATCCTTTTAGAAACTGGGAAATATTATCGATCTCGCCCTTATCTCCAATCAGTTATCTCGGGAGATATGATATATTGATCCTGTATAAACTCATAAATCTATTTCTCAATCTTACGAATTCTCTTAGAAGGATCGGTAAGGTGTTGTATATATCTAAAATGTGGACCACTCCTCAACTCTCAACCAATACCCACCGAAAATGTAATTTCAATTATTTGATTCGAGAGGATATTCGAAATAAACACGTACCAAAAATCCAATAAATTGAATAAATGCAAATTCAAATTTTCAAGAATGCTGCTTCATCTAATAAAATAACGTAGCGAAAAGTAAAGATTTCTTGTAGATTTAACAATGAAATTTGATTTAATTTGTTGAAATAGTTAAATTTTTTATATATTGTAAAACGATTTATTTAATTCAGAAGTTTAAATTCAAGGGAAGTAAATAAATTTGCAAATGTGTTTGTAAAAATATATTACTATAATTTTAAGGGACCCTAGTTGTATAAAATAAGAATAATGTAAATAGTAAGTGAATTGGTAAAATGGGGACGTTTTCGATACAGAAATGAAGAAATTAAATGTTTTTTTTTCAAAATCATTGTTCAAACAGTTAATACTTAGCAAGAATATTTTGAATCTTTCATAGTGAATTTGCAAGAAAATTCATAGCTATAAACTTTTGAAATTTTTAAGAACGATTTTTTTATACTTTTATGCTTTAATGCTTTTTATGCTTTCTTAACTTTTATGCTTTTTTTTTCCAGGGGTTTTCCATTTTATGAGTGGCGTCAATAAAACAAAATGTTAAAAACAAGTTTTAATATTAATAAAAAAAAAGGGTTTTTTGTAAAACTGATAATGTCTGCCTTGATATGATAATGATATAAATACTAAGATTTAGATCTGAAGTCAGGACACTTTCAAAGCTGCAATGGTTGGTATCAGAAAATAAATATCCACGTGACTTAAAAAAATGATATATATTCGCTTGAAAAATATTATTTATATTCGTTTTAGTTCATGATGTATAGCCGTTTGAATAATTATGAGGTATTAATGGACAAAACCACTTTAACCCTTTCGCGCCGACTGTCACAAATACGTGCCAGCATAAAACCGTATCAACCAGGGTAAAAAGATAAAACTGGTAATCAAAGTAATTCGTTAGCAGTTTATTTGTGGGCGGAGTTATAATTGTTTGATTTATTTAACTCACCATTACTTTGTTTAAAATAAAACTATTCAGTTATACTTTGAATTAACATTGATTACATATATGATTAAACTAACAATAATTAAAGTAAAAGCAAAGTAAGTCTGTCAAATTAGCAACGACTGCATTTAAGTTACCGTTTTTTATTTAATTACAACTTGATTCTGATTTTGTACGAATGCTTTTCTGAATCACCCGTCCCCAAGGGGTTAAGCTAAAGTTTCTAAACCCAAAATTTTACAGAAAGTAATAAACTTATCTACCACTCGAAAAATATTACCTTCAAGGCAGAGTAAGTTGGCAGCTCTTCTTATCTATAACTAGATGACAGTATTATTTGATTAAAAACTTCCTTCTCTACTAAACTTCCTTCCTTCACTACCTTCACTCCTAATATACAGATTATACCAATCACATCAGCTCATCTTAATGCCCTGGAATCTTGCTTTACTCATAGGAATGTTGATTTCCTTGTTATGGGCATTAACTAATGTATTTCCGATCGCTATGGAGACGGAAAGAGAAACTCCTCACCACCTCTCCATAGCGAGTGGAAATACATTTTACCTTGATTTGCTTCTCTTGGACACTGTGGTTTCTCTTGCTCTGTTTTTTATCTTTTTTCTCACTCGGCTACTTGGGTTTTTCGAGTTTTGTATGCATCTTTTTTTTTCCATTTTTCATTGGCAATCATACGTCTTATATTTCAAAATACTTTTGTTAATTCTCATTCAAGCCTAGCGTCTCTTGAAAATTAGCACCTATTTTTGAGAAGTTGTAACATGTTAACTGCTATTTCCAATTACTATATTTTTGAAGTGAATGAAGGTTATAATCATGTAATATCGTACCTTTTCAGTTTCTTTGGATTATTAATTTAATAGTTAGTCATACACTAATACGGGTCTGTTCGGTTACCAGAACAAAGTGTAAAACTGGTAGTCCACGACCTGGAAAAAATAAGGGGAAGCTAAATTTTTTCAAGACTATAGAAAAATGCTTGAATTTATCTTTTATTTGTGGATAACGAAATTATTATAGAGTTATTTTTTGCACCCATACATATTTTCTTTAGATTAAATATTTATCAATTGCTTAAAACATCTAGATAGACCTCACCTTTGCAACCACTTAAAAAAAAATTCAGACCGTGGGAACCCTGTGAAGCCATTTTATATCCAGGGTTCCCGCTGGTTTTATAAATTTTAAAAAGTGGTTGCAGAAATTAGACATATTTCGATAATTTAATTTCTGCGCAACCACCACTAAAAATTGTTTTCCAAAAAAAGTATATAGACATGGAAATTCCATCTTCTGAACCACTTAGCGGCAAAGTGGTAGATTAAAATTAGAATATCTTTTAGAATTAACCTTTATTTGCTACCACTACTAAAAGGACTGCGGGTACCCTATTTATCTAGCTTGCTTTGGGGGAAAATGAGTAGCCATGGCTCCCAAGATATATTAAAACATATAATGCCATACCTGCCAACTTTTAATCCTTTCAAGGATGATATTCCCCAGTGGTAGTAAAATGGAATGTAAATTACAATTTTAGGCAGAAACATTTGCTGTATTATGAACAAGCTTATGCTGATTACTATAACAGTATTACATATTAATTTATATGCTTAATTTTTTTAAAAATGGTGGTGAATTAAAAATTTCATAAATTAAGTTTATAAATGCAAGGAATATACAGAAAGTATACATTTTACTACCACTTTAAACATAGAAATAAAATTTTACGCCAAATGCGTAGAAGTTAGCAGGTATGTAATGCATATACAATACTGTTTTCTGATAAGAAAGTTAACTGTTTGTTGGCCTTGGTACTCGCAGTAATTTGTTGCTTACGAGAGCGTGCTTGGACAAAATTATTTTATTGCCTTTGTTCCGTATTTACTGGTAAGATGGCAATCCTGACTAATAGAAAAAAAAATTCGTATGTTTATTCTTTCCGTAAAGAAACCGAACTTCACATTTACTCGAACAGTATGAATTTTGTAAAAACGATCTTTACTCTTCCTAAAATGTAGCGAATTAGTTTTTCGAATCTATTTCTTGTACGGGTATCATTTTGCAAGAAAACCAGGGTTGTCACGGGTGACTGAAAATGCAAAAATTGCCGACACAAAAAAATGCCAAGTCTTCCTTTTTTTTTTAAAGCATACTAAAATTAGCGATTTTTTAAAACATATTTTTTTCCAGCTTATTAATTAAAGTGAATGTAAGGAATATGAATAATTAGAAATGTAAATCATAACGGTAGTTACGATTGAAAAATCAAAAGATAATAAATAAAAGTGAGTTGAGTTCGTACCTTTTTTTACATCTGTAGTTTCCTTACCTTTTACATATCTGCTTTAACCCATTCATAACCAGGCACAAAATGCAGTCCATAAATGAAAATCTTCAGTAAATAATTGTTTATTCAAAGTAAATATTTCTCTCTGTTACTTACAACTTTACAACCTAGAATGCGAAATGTCCTGACTCATAAAATTGAAACGTCTTTTTTTTTTTAAGGAAACTAAAATTAGCAAATGTTTAAAGCAATTTTTTTCAGTTTTTTATTGAAAGTGAATGCAAAGAGTGTTTTCCTTTTAAATATCAAAAATTTGAAAGTAAGTCATAGTAGTAGATACGATTGAATGAGCAAAAAAGATTATAAATAAATAAAAGGGAATTGAGTTTCCACCACTTTTTATATTTACAGTTACCTGTAGCATCCCTGCTTTAACTCATTCATAACTAGGTAAAAAATGAAGTCCATATAATGAGAAACTACAACTATCTGAAAAAAAATGGTTGCAAATATTTGTTTACAAAAAGTAAATATGTCTTTCTGTTACTTACAACTTTATGAAAATTAACTTACTTCAAATCCATTTATGTTATTATTATATTATAGTATATATATATATATATATATATATATATATATATATATATATATATATATATATATATATATATATATATATATATATATATATATATATATATATATATATATATATATATATATATATATATATATATATATATATATATATATAATTTCTTTGCTTCTGCAAAAGAAATCCTAGCAATTGAGTTACATTTTTTTTTCTTTCTTGAAAAACATAACTGTCCGTTTAAAATTACGCTCTGCTCGAATGGGTTAAAAAAAAATCTAGGCAATAAAAATACTACTATTTTTTTAATACTTTTATTTTTTTAGTCTCAATTTCAAAAGATTGGCTATCCTTGCAGAAATTTAAGGTATTTTTGAGATTTATTTCAGGTTGTTTAGAGTGTGATTAAGTTCATTTGAAGTTTATTCGAAGTTGATTTCAAAGGCACCCTTAAAAGATCAACCTCCTAAGGTGTATAATCAAGGTGTATGAAAATGTTTTAATCACACTTGAGGTTGTTTGAGGTTGATAGACATCTATTTTAGAGCAACCAGCTCAGGGAGGCTGTTTTTGAGGTGTAAGGATTATTTTTCACTTCAAGTAAATACGTATATTGAAGGTGCGAATAAATTCACCTGTTCTTGACAAAAATTATTCATGGGTTACATATGAGGTTGATCCTGTGAGGTGTAAAAGAGGTTGGAATTGAGGTTTATTATTGAGGTTATTTTCGGTGCAAAATATAACCTCATTTTCAACTTCTGGTGTATATTTTTAACATCTGTCAACCTCAAAACAGCCTCAAAAATACCTTATTTTTTGAAAGGTTATTAATTAACTGCTTAAAATTCCAATAATGCAATTGTTTATTTGTCTGGTTAAGCTCTTCAAAGACTCTTGTCATATAAAATAAAAGTTTTAAAGTATTTAGTTAGTAAGCATTTCCTGTTACAATGATTAAACATTTTACAGCATTGGTAAATGTGAAGTGCAATTATATAATCACTTAAAGCAATTTAAAATCACAACTACATTTACTAACATTATAAAAATTTTTGAGGTTTTTAAAGAGGTTTTGTTTTTTATTGTATATTCCCTACCTGCCTGCATTTAAAGTTCAATTATATGAAACGGTATTGCTCGATTATTTGCAATATATTTTAATCAAATACTGCACTTATATATTTTTTCGTAAATATGCTATATTTACAGTTTGTTTCTAACTAGTTTATTTGTAATTAAAACGATAAAAGAAACGCAATATGTATTCAAAACACATCACTGAGAAATCATATGCAACTTACGTAAATTTTAAATTAATCAAGTAATTGACGTTAGGTAAAATTTTAACCAGGTAAAAAATATCCCTGATTCAAAACTAATTATATATTTTATTACTTTATTAGAAACTCAATTTCGTCAAAATATGAATATTCTCTTTAGACCATTAACTCTACTTCAAACAAATAATAAAATGAAAAGATAAAGCGGTTCGTTATTTCATGACAGACAGAAATTATAACTTGCTCTTCGTTGATTTTACTTTAGGCTTCCAGTCGCAAATGGTCCATTAATAGAGACAAGTAATTAACACACGCGATGTTTATCCTCGATACGTTTTAATCAGGGACTTGAAATCGACACAGTTACGTAAAAGGGAACCATGTTTGTTTCCTATCTTTAACAAAAAAGACCTCTTGTCTACATTCTTAAAGTGACATTTTATCGATTACTGAGAGATTTTAATGCATATTAACAACTTGGGGATTTGAGGAAGTATATTTTATGAGGAGATTTTCGTAAAAACTTTATATGCTTTGGAAGTATTTTGTTTAGAATGCTATTTACCTTTTCCAAACGCTGGGTCTATTGTCCATAGCTAATCTGAGCTCAATTTCTACCGCTAATTGAGTTTGCTCTTTTTTTCCCTTTCGTTATTTCTATCAACATAAAAATATATCAAGAAAACAAATTTTGAAGACATACATTTCAAAAGATTGATTTGGTTTGATTTTTTACAAAAAAGTCCAAAAAATATTTACGTGACTCTAAGCTGTCTGAATTATGGTATATTCTGAACGGTTACCAAATGAATGGTAAAGACGAACATAATAAAAAATGTGTACAAACTCTAACTAATTTCTAGATAACGTGATGTCGAAATATTATTTGATCAGTTGCATGTGATATAATATTCAAACACATTTAGAACAGTATTCCTTGTTCTTTTGCTATTAATATACTACCACGTCTAATGTTCATAATATTTTGAGGTTGAATTATATAGATGCCGTCTACTTTTCCGTTTTAAATAGAAGATTTTTCTAAATGTGTGCTTGAAAGCTTGTTTTCCAGTTTGGTAACAGATACATCGATATGAACAGTGATCATCCGTTCACATTATTAAGTTCAAAACCACTTCAACTGAACATTCATCTGATCTTATTAACTCATTTTTGTCAGCGTACTTTTAAAAGTACAGTTAATTTTTCCAAAAAGAAAAATGTGTTAGCACAAGTGGTTTATTACTTTACTAGGATTAGTTTTGCAGAAGCAAGGAACATCAATAAAATATTAAAAATAGCTTTCAAAAATTGAAAAAGAAAATTTTAAAAAAGTCTTACCTCACGGAACAAGTTTAACTCTTTCACTGAACCCTAGGATTCACCACCATTTGGGAACCGCTATCCTAGAGCATTATGAATGATTTACTTAATTTGTAGACTTTTTGCCGTACCATTACCATAACTGATTTTTTTATTAAATTCTTGTTCATAAATTAACTACTTAAAAAACAGGGTAATTGATTTGAAAGCAGCAATAAGCTTTTTCAAACTATAGTTCGTTAATCTGATCATATATACTCGTATTTTATAGAATATTGTATTTAATACTCGTATATCATTAATAAAAATAAGACCAAATAAACACACAGTTTTAGTGATTAAATTTATTAAACAGCATTTGTTCCCTTCTTTTTTAAGTATCGGATTGGATCACGTAAAGATTGATTTTAAGTATAGAGTATTAATTTATTAATTATGAATTTAGAGTATTGATTTAATAATGTAATTTTCCTTTTAAAAATAAAAATTTTTAAAAAAGCTTTCGTTGCTTCAATGTATTAACATTTTCGAGACGGGGGAGTCATATATGCATTCTCAGGGAGGTGATAATCAGGGTAAAAAAGATGTAACTGGTAGCCAAACTGTTTTTATAGCTGTTTATTTGTGGGTGAAGTAATGATAGTTTGCTTTATTTAATTCACCACTATTTAGTTCGTATTAAAAGTTGTATGGTTACACTTTTACCACATATGGATTGGATGTGTTAGATTTAGCGTGAAAACAAAAATAAGTCTGTCAAATTTGTTACGGCCAAATATAAGCTACCACTTTTTATTTTTTAACATCCTGCTACTGATTCCCGTGCTGATTACATATTAAAATGTTTTCCTTAACTTACGTGAATGAAACAAATATTTATAATTGAATCTGAAGTCGGTTGTAAGTTTGGGTCCTTTAACCCCATGGGGAAGGGTGATTCAGAAAAGCATTCGTACAAAATCGGAATCAAGTTGTAATTAAACAAAAAACGGTACCTGAAATGCAGTCGTTGCTAATTTGACAGACTTACTTTGCTTTTACTTTAATTATTGTTAGTTTAATCATATATATAATCAATGTTAATCCAAAGTATAACTAAATAGTTTTATTTTGAACAAAGTAATGGTGAATTAAATAAATCAAGCAATTATAACTCCGCCCACAAATAAACTGCTAAAGAAATACTTTGATTACCAGTTTCATCTTTTTATCCTGATTGATACGGTTTATGCTGGCACGTATTTGTGACAGTCGGCGCGAAAGGGTTAATGATAATATCCTTATTTTTATCGTATTTCGCTATTTCTAAGATATCTTATACGTGATTAGAAAAAAATGCTCACATTTATGAATCAAGTCTATCCAAAGATCAGAGCATTTTTTAAAAATATTTGTTTTCATTCTTTAATCTAACAAGGGTCAAACAAATTTTGATTGTAAGGTTACAGAATGTTTTACATCGTTTTAAACGACGTAGTACAAAATTCGAACAAAATAGGATGGATAGTTTTTAAAAAAGAAAAATGCCTAAATATAACAATTGTGAAATGTCATAACTCAGAAACTGTTCCATTTAAAACCACATAATTTTAAAAAGTGTATAAATTTTTATGCATTTTAATTTATTAATTTTTAACTCTTTAAAAATAATGAAAAAAAATTAAATATGTCAAAAATATATTTAAAGGGAATTATCCTTGAATGGATGACATTTATAACTGTGCATAATTTATATATTTTTTTTATTCGGTTAAAAACTTCTTGAGATAGAAAAAGAAATTAACATTAAGGGGCTCAAACTTTCGACATCGTTTACCAAAACCATTGCGATCATAGATATTAGAATACGTCACCCCTATTCCATATTTTAAAGGTAAAATTTCCAATTCCATTGGAAGAAAAAAGTGTTTTAGTTGAAAGAAAGTAAGTTTCTCTGTCTCCTTGTGTAGCTAAATTTGTAGCTAGTGTTCATTAATCTGAAGATTTGCGGTCACCTTTCCTAACCATTAAAATTGACGCTAAGTTTGGGAAAATCTGATCATTAGATTGAAAAATGATAAAATTCGTAAAAAGTAGTTAAATTGAATAAATGTTGCATTAAGTTAAGTTTAACGCTGAAAACTTTCCTTTACTCCCAGTAATTACCAAATTTGCTACATGAAAATATCTATGGTGAAGTATACTTACGATGAGAGTATACTGTAGTGTATAAAGTTTTATAGGAAAATTATATAAAGGCTAGTTCAGGAAAGCCCAATAACAGGAAAACTGTCTTATTGCTTGAAACGAAGGTAATTTTACTGAAGAAAATAAACTTACTGAGCTAAAGTAGCATTTGGTATCTTACAAAGAAAGAGAAATAAAAGACGAAGGAACTAATTATTTCAATTTAAAATTATTTCCAATTCTCATCTTATAGAAATAAATATTTTACTTCGTTAATTCACATTCCCACGTTTCAACTCACACGAGATTGCTTGCACGTTATTTATTATGCCTGTTAAATTTATTTGATGTTTTTCTTTCACCAACAATGCCCATCTAAAATGGAAGGTTTGAAAATCTTCCCGTATGCGAAATATGCTTATGACCAGAGATGCCAACTGCTCCGGACACGCCAAAATAATTAAAATAACGGTAAATAACTATAAAGTAAATTTTGCAAATATCTGACTATATTTGTTTGTTCTTTAAAACACATAGCATGACATAAATTCTATAAAGTGGTGAATTATATAAGCCTGCTAATTATTTAGAAATAGTGGTGGATAAAAATCTACTAAATTGAATTTATTAGACCAAGAATCACAATTTATAAACTACCACTTTGAAATATATAATTGATGTCCGGAGCAAGTTGGCATCTCTGCTTATGACTATAAAATTTTTTAAAGAAATTATATAAAAGCAGGATAAAAAAAAGTTCAGAAACAGGAAACTTGTTTTATTACCTGAAACAAAGGAATTTTTACTAACGGAAATAAACTAACTAAGCTGAAGTAGCATTTGACTTCGTATAAAGAAAGAAAAGTAAAAGACATAAGAAATAATTATTTCCTTTTAAAAATTATTTCCAATTTTCATCTGCTAGAAATAATATTTTAGTTCGTTAATCATTTTATTCCTCTATTTAATTTAATCAACATGTATCACATTCCATCGTTTCAACTCACACGAGAATGCTTGTACGTTATTTATGGTGCCTATTAAATGTATTTAATGTTTTTTTCACCAACAATGCACATCTGAAATGGAAGGTTAGCAAATTTTCCCGTATACAAAATACGCTTATGATTATAAAAATTTTTAGAGAAATTATATAAAAGAAAGTTAAAAAAATTTCCAGTAACAGGAAACTTGCCTTATTACCTGAAACAAAGGAATTTTTACTAAAGAAAATAAACTAACTGAACTGAAGTAACATTTGACATAGTATGAAGAAAGAAATAATTATTTCATTTTAAAATTATTTCCAATTTTCATCTGCTAGAAATAAATATTTTAGTTCGTTAATCATTTTATTCCTCAATTTAATTTAATCAACATGTATCACATTCCACCGTTTCAACTCACACGAGAATGTTTGTACGTTATTTATGGTGCCTATTAAATTTATTTAATGTTTTTTTCACCAACAATGCACATCTAAAATGGAAGGTTTACAAGTCCTTACGTATGCAAAATATATTCATTAGCCATTTTCTCGTTGATTAATAGCAACATGAGACAAATCGCTTGTAACCTCAAGCCGCTTACTGTAGAAGCATGTTTTAATTGTATAAATAATACGTTTCTCAGTATAAACTCCTCTGCTTTTTTTAAAAAAAATAGGTGATAAATGGTTGGGATCTGGCATTTAAACGCTCTCAAAGAGCTTTTGATTGATTATGGCGTTCCACACTCGTCAGATTCTACAGGGTTCTTCCATTTTTTTACTGTCTTTGTGTAAAGTAACACAAGTGCTCTACCAAAATGTTCAGAGTATCTCATCAGGAAAACTACGCAGTTTCAGATAAATTTACTTTTCTCTTTGGAGCTATTTTAGAATAAACTAAAAATACGAGGAAAGTAAAAAAATATATACTTATACATATATACGGGCAAAATGCATTGCAGAATTTTGTTTCCTCTCTGGAAGTTTTGAAAAATGTAAACAACAAGAAAACGGTTGAACACGCAAACCTCTCATTTGATATTACACCGGTATGGAAAGAAATCAGACTGCAAGGTTGGGAAATTTCTGAGGAGCAGTTTATCTTTTTCTTTTTATTCTTAGAGTATTTTAAATCGGTATGAAAGGATTTTGAGAATCCATTACTTGAATAGGTAGGTTTCTTTCGTTTCTAAAGATAAAGGCTATCGTGAGGTTAAATAATAAATAATATATTTCTTTCAATTGATCTGATTCAGTATATATCTCTGTACTGACTTAGTTTTGTTTATTCAAATGGGTTGGGTATTTTTTCTTAAACGTTTCTGATGTCTGAATTTATTTGGGGTTTCTTGAAACGATTTTATAGTGTTTGTACGCTGTGTATGTCCACTATGTATTAAGTTAGAGCTTCGAGTTATTTTTATCGAAAATACATTTACATGAGTTTAAAGGAGTACATTTAACCACAATGATTTTAAAACTTTCATGAATGTACCGCAAGAAATTCTTGTATTATACTTCTTAAAAGCTCTTGTAGAATACAAAAAGGAGAATAATAATTCCATGGTATGGTAAATGGGTTTATGTTCTTATTTTATAAGAAAATAAATATCACGAAATTATTTTGTACGACAATTTTGTATTTCTCAAAAAAGTAGCTCTAGAAAAAAATATTTGATAACGTAAAAGGAACCTAAATTCTCAAAACCATTATTGTTCCTTGCATTTGTTAAGATGAATAAGGATAGGAAAGTGTTAAATATATATATTAATAAATATATTTAATAAATATATTCGACCTACCTTTGCAGATATATGACTGTTTTCATAACCAATATATAGTAAATATAATTTACTTCTTACAAAAATGTGTTTTTCGTCTTTTTCTGTCTTTCAGCTTTGCTTATGATGCTTCTAAAGCGAGTAAGAGACTGTCTTTGTATCGAATGCAAGAAATTCTCGTATTCAATGCAAGAATGTCTAGGACTCTGCCCAGCATAGCAATTTTATAGGTAATTGTTGGAAACTTTGGCCACAAAGTTTAAATTGAAATAAATGATTAACAGACAATATAATAAATAGATTTCGTATCCTAAGTAATATTAAACCAATAATAAAATAAAATCATATGAAAGTTTATTTTTGGTACTACATTAAATTTGGTCCTATGCGTGTATACACGTCTAACAAGTTTAACCAGGTAATATAATTAGACGCTGAGAAATATATTGCGTCTAAAAAAATAAATCTGATTATTAAGTTCTTCTGTAGCATTTTTTTTAATTATTTAAGAAATTGTCCACCTGAAATGACGCTAGAACCTGTTTATGACTTTTTGAAAATAGACCATTACAACTCATAAGTAAGCCACTTAAAAGTAAAGCTTGTACATTTGTTTAGTCATAAAACCTGTTTTCTATTAATTGAGTTATTCATGATAGAAAAGTTAAGAATTGAAAGCTTAAGAGATAATACTGGCTAACATTTTTTTACTGCTGCATGAAAATTTTAACGGACATTTTGACGTCGCTAATTACAAATCTGCAATCAGTTTTCCTCTACAAACTACAGATTTGTTTAAAATTCCAATTTAGTCTGTTTTTGTCGAAATGTACAAGTTTTAAGACGTTATATATAACAGGGGGTAGTGCAAATAATGCTACAAACGTCTAGTGCTGTTACGGCACATCATCAGGATTAAAACTGCATAAAAACCCATGTCTAGAAGCGCCTCTTTGTTATGAACTGTTTCTTCGAGTGCTTCTGAACAGGTTATAATAGGGAAGGCGCTTTAGTAATTACCTCCAACAGCAGAAAGTCTACACACAGTATTTTATAAGTAGTCTGCACTAACTATTTGAAAAGTGAGCCAGTTGCGAGCATGAATCGAAATTATTTTTTTTTTAAATCACTTGACTTGATATGTATTGTAGCAGAGTACCTGCCCGCGAAGCGGACATCTCATTCCTTCTTCTGATGATATGAAATAACAATTGTGACTAATTAGCTTTGGTAAAGAAAAGGATTCGGGTGTTGGCTGTGAAGTCTCTATTAAATTACAGTCAAATCTGAGTATTTTTTTAAATTACTCATTCTTATATGTGTTGGTTATCTTAGCATCAGCCCCGCTAGGTTCTCCAACTAATTCATCTGAGTGGAAATAAATAATAAATCGCCGAAGCGCAACTGAAAGGTGAAAGTTGGGGTTCAGTATCTTTTACTGAGAGAAAATTAAAATGAACTAGTGAGATTGAACAAACAAGTTTAAGAGAGAGAAGACGTTTTGTGGCAGACAGCCTCGCCCCCCTTCGAGGTATTACCCCCGAGCTTCTCAGGTACACAGTAGCCACATGGCCTCAGAGAAAAGGGGAAATACATAATAAATGCGCAAAATTATTTACAAGTATTTACAGCTATTTACAAAATTTACGGGACAAAACTCCGTCGGATAGGAAAAAAGCGGTTGCCGGGCTATATTTTATGTTGTCTTTGATGAGCTCAAAATCAAAATTTTTAAAGTAATTGCACGTATGACAAGAGAGTGCATCTCTGAAGAAACTTGCACATAGTTCAGCTATGTGCTCATCTATTTTGTTGATTTTTAACTCTCGTCTTAGATCTTTCATTCTCATGGATCTGGGGGCTCCAGTGATATATCTGAGGAATTTATTTTGAGTAATCTCCAGTTTCTTTTTTTGACTAACAGTGGTTGTGCTCCATGTTTTTTGAAATTAACTAACTAACTAACTAATCAACTTTTTTCAGAGTACCTATCCATGTATGGATATCTGCTCTTTCATCTAAATTGGATAATATGTGGTGGAAGGGAAGGGAGGTGCTGAGTTAACATTAAGTTAAATCTCAGAATGAACAATAGTTGATAAAATCAAGTCTGAGTCATACATAAAAATAAGTCGCAAGTTGATACATAATAAAGGGAACAAATTGAAGATAAAGATAAAGAAAGAATATTTACACTATTTACAAATAATTTTTTTGAAATTAATTGAGAGAAATTTGCCAAATATATTTAAGAATTGAATAGTGGTAGGCAAGTAACTGAGACAAACCAATCATATTCAAAAATTAACCAAATTTCTAGACATATATTTGCTACTACTATTGTATTTTTACTAGATTTTCAATTTAATACCTCTTTCGTAAACTCGTTTACCTTCTTAGTGATCTGATCGGACTACCTGCAAAAAACCATGTGGAGGCTTTCTGTTATAGGAGGCTCTCATTTAGCCGTGTAGGACGACATATCCAAGCATGTATTCTTATGAAAATTTAATTATGACGACACGCCCTAAGAGACTGCAATATAATTTCAAATTTATATGTTAAGTAATGCAAAGAAGAGCATATCATACTAAAACTTATAGAAGTTTTATTCTTGATGTAACTTTGATGTAACATTCAGCGAATTGTGGTAAAGTGGGAAATTTATTTGAAGTGCTATGTTAGTAATATTGTTCAATGTCCTAGTCCTAGTGTTTAGACTTTACTGGGCACCTGGGCCGCGAAGCGGCCCCCATCCCATTCATCTGGAATTTTTGAACAGTTTTGGTTGAGCAATGAGGTAAGCAGGCAATGGAGTTGCTTTTATGAATGTTTCAAGCTCTTTGCTTGAATAACTAAAAAGGAATCAAAAATAAATTGAGCAGCTTGCTCTAAACTGTGTTTGTTTGATTTTGGAGTTGTTCAGAATTGTATCAGCATGAGTAAACGTTATTTTCAGAAAGGTTGATGAAATTATTTGTTTTGATAGTTATGATATGAGGCGTCGGAGGTGAAATGTGCAGCTATTGGTCTGTAGTTTTTATCTTTGATATAATTTTCAAATTTAAAGATTTCATTAAAATTTGCTGTTTTACATTCTATGGCTTTATCGAAAAAATCTGCGTTTAGCTTGTATATATGCTGTGATAGAGTTGGTACTTTTAGGTCTGCATGTATATTGGTATTCCGGATGAACCATCTTGCACAGGTTATTTTTCTAAGGATCTTGTTTTGGCATTGGTTTAATTTCTTCAGTAGATGTTGAGGTATCGTTGTCCAGGCAGGTGAGGCATAGGTAAGTATTGGGCGGATCATTGCTGTATATAGTAGCTTCTTTAGTTTAAGTGACATATTCTGATTATATATTAATGGTTGTATGGCTATTATTGCTGCATTTGCTTTATCTATTGTGCTTGTTCAATGTCAAAAATATCACGTATGTGTTATTTCCTCTAATTTATATTTTTTAGTGAATCTATATTTCTAAATTTTAGGTAGATATTTTTATTTACTAGAGATATAATTTAACCTACATACCTTTCATATTTTTCAAGAAAAAAAAATGCATTGAATTTCTTTAATGCAGAAAAATTTAGCGAAGAATTTTTGAGTAGAATGAAATTCCGAAGAAAAGACGCTGAATTCGTTTTATTTTTATTCTTCAATTGCTCGCTTGGATTGTTTGGCAATCTTTGTATTTGGTTTCTTCAGTTCAACCACCGGTTTCTAAGACCCCGCGAGTTAAAAAAAGCAGCTGAGCTGGTTTTGTTATCCTTCTTGCAGAAGAATAGAACAGTTGGCTTGAATAATTTTTGCCAAATACACAATGCCTGGTCTTAAACGGTTTTATTATTTCTTCAATATCCTATAGTATATGCAAAACCCGAGATACAGGGCAATGTTAGATTGTACTTATTATATACATAATGTAAAGTAAAATTAATATTTTTTCAATTGGGTAATTTATAATGATATTTCAGTTAAGAATTATTAGTGGCATTTTCCAGTAAGCGTTACATTTAAGTTAATTGCATCTATTCAATTTTATTTTCCTGCAGAAAAACACTATTAATTACATTATTAGTTGTAAGCGAGACACGTAAAAAAATTTTGAAATTTCTGCAATCTATACAAACGTTTAAAAAGTGATAACAAAACTACTTCGTATCCGCTCTGTTTTTCAAAGAAATTACCACAAACATAAATGATTCTGGTGATATGAAATCAGCACTACTATAATTTGTCGTAAATTTTTTTTCTCAAATAAAATTGTAGTTTGCCCCAACTTTTTGGAATCTTGCCAAACACTTTTTTTTTAAATTTCAATCTATAAAAATTTAATACATTTTCAGGAAAATGTGCCCTTATGCAATGAGCTAGAAGCAATAAATTTATTATATCGTATTCTATTTGCGCTTAGCGCAGCATTTTAACCCTTAAATGGGCCCCTTATTTCTGGTAAAGGTAAATTAAATTACTCTTGGAATTGAAATTGTTTTAAGAACAGTAATTGATATTAAAAAAAAACTTATTTAGTTTATAAAAATGCCATTTTTTTGGAGGTAAATATATTTAACATGACCTATTAGGAACTTACTGACTTTTATTTTTCTTTATTTATAAAATAAATTCCTTAAATGTTGCAAATTTCAAAAGGAATTATGTATTTTATAACTTTTATACGTTTTTTAAAAGTGACAAATGGTTACCAATTTTATTCAAACTCGCTTCAAGAAAGCTGAAGTTATGGAAAAATGGAAACCTGAATTAAAAGTGGTAAAACGTGGTGATAAGTATACTTACCACGGCCTTCAAAAGGGTTAAGGGACGGTTTCTCTTTAACACGTTCACGCCGGGTGTTGCGCCTGAAAGCGGGATGGAAAAGAGAAAATACTGGTAGAAGAACTACTTCAATATTAGATAATATTCGGGAGGAGTTAAGCTATCCTCAACAATAACAATGCTCTGTAATCAAATTCATCACGGCGAAGAAGCAATCAATATAAGAATTGCATCCGTTAAGAACATTTGGTAGTTATGGATTTTTATTATTCCCGGAAAAAAACTAAAAAATGAAATTTATTTGTTACCAGCTTTTACTCCGGTGCGTCGCTTGATGAGACAATCTAGCGTGACCCACCGGTGGGTCACCCTGGCGTGAACGTGTTAAACAGCCATAAAACTGAGACACGAGTGTTTCATTTTAAGGATTTATTTACTGTATCATAATGTATCACTATTCTATGCTGATGGGGGACGCAATAATAGTAGCACTTCTGTAGTAGCTCTAAGTAAAAAACCATTCTCTTAGCAGTCTATCTTTTTAGCAGCAAAAATGTACACGGCAAACCTGTTAGTCCAGTTTGAAAGATCATGCTTGAAACTTTCAAGCATGATCAAGCAAGTCAAATCGATTAAAATTTGGGGCAGTTAATAGCATTTTTCTAGCTTTAATATCAGCAATTTTGATAACATTCTATTGTATTGCAATATTTATATAAAAATTCGTTCAGGAATGTATTTTATATTTTATAACCGTCGTTGAACAGCCGACCCAATTTTCTGGGTTTACGACTACTAATGTTCAACTCCACAGCCTTGTAATTTTGAACCATATCCAGAAGACAAGGAGACTCCTGGATCGAGTATTCGGAGAAACTGCCTTCGTGGAGGACTTTTTGATGGCGCTGATCCGCATTTGCGTTACATGGAGAGGAAGACCACGAGCACCACCTATGGTTAGCCTGATGGCAAGGGGACTCTAACCCTTGACCCGTCTGCCACTGAGGACATTTCACTTTAGCACTGTGGTCGATGCAAGCCGGATGCGGAATCCGTATCGACTGGGATTCGAACCCGGTTCGCCTCATTGGAAGGAGATTGCTCTATCCCCTGAGCAATCGCGGCTCTCTTTCAGGATTATAGAGGAATTTTTCTAAAAAAGAAAGATGCTTTTAAGATTCCGGGTGGCCTGTTATATATGAAACACAGAATGGACATCAAACAATGTAGCCTATAGCAAATAACTATTACTAGTAGAGACAAAAATAATATTTTAGTTAATTAAAATTCGAAGAATTATATTCATTTACTTAATCTACTCCGTGCCTGATGGTTCATAAGGGCCTCATCTTCTTGTACCAGCTCACTCGGTCTTTTGCACAAGATCTCGCCTTGGACAAACTCGTCCCTCCTGCCTGTCTTCTTTCCTTTACCACCTTTTTTCTCCATGTTAGCATTGGTCTGCCTCTTTTTTGTTTGCCTTCTGGTGCCCACGTTAAGGCTACTGATGGCATTCTTATAGGAAGCATTCTCAATACGTGACCTATCCATTTCCATCTTTGCATTTTTTTACTAATGGTTGTTGGTTCTTGCCTGGTTTTACTGTAGAGTTCTGAAAATAATGAAATTCTAAAAATATTCTGGCCTCTGACCGTTCCAATTTCATTATGTTCCCATCATACAAGTAAATTTCAAGGTTCAAAGGTAACTCAAAAAGTGGTCACGATGTTATATCCTGAAAAAGGTTAAAGAAAAATTTGATTTACTCTTAAAATTTCTGCTTTAGCTTACTCCCACTGAAATATGCTGTAATCTCAATTGGTTGTTGAAATATTGTTGATATATATTAAAATATTGATATATTTACAACTGAAACCGCAGCAGTTGGCATTCCTTGTAAGCCCTTTGTAGTCACATTGTTGTGAAACGAATCTTTTAGAGAAAGACAGTAGGAAATTAGTGCTTAGGCTAAGTCTATGACTACAAATATGACGACCTCTTTAACGAAATAAATTAGATCAAAAAGATTAGATCATTTGATTTCCGAAAGATCAAAATATAAACATCTTTATAATTAATATATTTTTGGTAAATGCAGATGATTTTTTTCACCAAAATAAATTTAACGAATGGCATAATTGAGCATTTAAAAAAAATGCACGCCTCGGTAGAAAATTGGCGGTAAATCGGTTAACTTGACAGCATTTTAATTTTTCAATTTTTTAAAAAATATACTCCTATGATTAAGTATCACGTTACAAAAGGTTCCTTCTCTACAATCACGTAATACATATTAAAAATAATCTTAAACAAAAATATTGCCATGTAAAATTTAATTCCAGTGAGATAAGATGTCTTTATAAACTGATAAAGCAAATCTTAACACATTTTCATGTTTACAATCGATTCCAAAATATTTATATTTATTTAATTTGCTATACATAACCCTTATGTCAGAAATAGAGTTCAAAACCTATAACAAATTGATATAAATACACAAAAAATAAAAATAAATAAAAAATCGAAGAACTCATTTACTCGTTTCAAAGACTAGATAGTAAACTAGGCCAACATTTGAAAAAATAAATAAAAATAATACTTTTGATACTTGTCATAAACACTCTGTATCTCGTATAGAAATGTTTGGATTTATCTCATAGTTAAAGAAAAGTTTATAAAGTATCAAAACTAAGTAAAAGTCATAATTTTGCACCGGGATTTGTAAATCGATTTAAAACTTTTAATATAAATTTAAAACGTATTTTATCCCTTTAAGATCCTATGAACTTTGAAAGCTCGTATTTTTCTTCTATAAATAACTCAAAGCGTAACAAATGCTAGAAAATTATTAATTTAAGAAATAAAAGATAGTCAAACTGTATTAGAATACATTATTTAATTTAAGATCTAATTTTATGTTTTAATGAAACATTTTGGACATTTGAAACTAAACCACCGGTGATTCTACTAGTTTTAAACCTGTCTGTCTTGCAGCTCGTGGACAAGTGGTATTTTATGAATTGGGGTTAAAACCGATGTTAATGGTTTGCTGGCTAACACTAGTGTAATAATTATGCCATTTTTCTTAAGAGAGCGGAAGTATGATTTAGTGCAATTGAAAATAGAAACAACAAAGTAAAAAAAAAAACATATTAATTTATTACTCCATGTATAAAATATTCTCAAAACAAAAAGCCAGTTCCGTTCTCTGTTCTAAAAATAATGCTCCCTCCGTCCAAAATTAGTTACTGCTTTTAGGTCAAAAATTTTGTCCCAAATTATCTGCTACATTTCAAGTCATAAATAACTCCTTAGTAGATCGACACCACTAAAATTATACTACCAATGAATTAGCGATGCGTTAGCTAGAGGACAGTTGCATGCGTTTACTGGTGGAAGAAAGGGGCGTGGCTTAAGACTATGCAAACTCTAGATTTTTTTGAAGTTAGTTTGGTACTGATTTCATACGGAAACTAATTTAAGACTGACATTTAAATTATTTGTATGTAAGTGGATGTAACTAATAGGTATTTTAGACATTACTTTGTTACCAATGCTTGTACATTATCGGAATACTTATAAACTGTTCTACCTATTATATTCTCCAAAAATTGACTGCATAATTTGCTCACTGAAGAACCCGATCGCTTCTGTCCACAAAGTAATTAGAGAACTAAAAACATACCTTGGGTTCTGTGTACCTACTAACTTGTACAATCATTGATGAAAATATTCTTAAGTGGTTACTAGTTATTTATCGAGTGGTAAGTCTTTCCAAAAAAATTGTTTACCCCCAACTGCAAATCAACAATTTTTATGAAACGTAGTTTTATTTTGACATCAATTTAGTTTGTATATAATCAAGTTAAGGTAAAGATGTATAAGTCTACTCAAAAATTTTATTTCTATTTACAATTTTATTTTATTAAACAAGATACAAAATTTTATTTCCTGCTAATAATTTTTAATCAAAGGAAAATAATATAAACATTCCAAAACGAAGCCTAATCTTACAGTGGCAAAAGAATCGAAGGAAAATAAAACTTTTTTTTTCACCGAAATGATCTAATCACAACGTTGATATCGTGAATATCATAAGAAATCCCATAGCGTGTTTTAGCAATCAGAGAATTTATGTTTTTTATTCAGCGGATTGGAAGAGTTCATTTTGATCCTCATGCGAAAATCGTTTATTTTTGAAGTGAATGCATGTGTTTTATTTTACAAAACTATTAAACTAGTGAAAATGATTTATAGAGTAGCAATTGGAGACAACCGTGCTAAAAAATGTGCTAAAAAACGAAGCATAATTGAGCTCTTATTGATTTACAAATTTGTTATTGTGTTTGAAACCATGAACTTGCTGATTTTAATGGGTTAATTTTGCTGAAATTCCGAACAGGAAATGATTGTTGGTTAACCGCAATTGCCATTTAAATAAAAACAATTAAGAAAGTGCATAAAGAGCAAGTGGCACAACTTTGATTTCAACTATAATATTAAATCCAAAAAAATGCTTTGAATGGCTATATTTAGTTGTGCATGTTGAAAAACGGTCCATTTTGTTTTAATCAATGAAACCATATCTAAACTCTGGTCAAAGTGGGACTTAAGATTTTTTTTTTCTCTTTCATAGTTGCTACGGTACTTTTTTTCTTGAAAAAAATAACCACTGGTGGGATAGTACGTTTGAGCTAGAGAAAAGTTTCGTTGTTGTTCGTTGAAAGTACGCTGTTGTTGATAGTATGTTGAAAGTAAAAGTGATACGGAAAAATCAAGATCACTTCTTCGTCTTGACCTTCACCTTTTGCTATAAAAAATGGAAACAAAGCGCGTATTATATACAGGGTGTCTCAGTTAAGCGTTTCAGAACTTCTAAGAGGGGTAGGGGGCAGCCTGACGACTCGAAATCATATAGCAATGTGGGGTCGGAAATGCTTTCCTGAAGCGGTGACGTACATAGAATCACCATAAAGAAAAGAGACCGTAAGTGAAAAATCGCTATAATAATACATTGAAAAAATTATATGGCCTCCTCGGTCACCCGACCTATCATGTCTTGATTTCTGGAGTAATACGAAAACACTGGTTTATGACACCCCTGTTGATAATGCTGGTTGCAAGAATCGCAGTAGCTGCCTGCGAGATATGCCTGGAGTATTGCAGAATGTACGAATGTCCTTCGGCCGGAAATGTGAGGTGTACATTGTAGCCGGTGGCAGAAACTTCGAACACTTACTTTGGCCCATGTACCATATAATTTTTTCAATGTATTATTATAGCGATTTTTCACTTACGGTCTCTTTTCTTTATGGTGCTTCTGTGTACGTCACCGCTTCAGGAAAGCATTTCCGACCCCACATTGCTATATGATTTCGAGTCGTCAGGATGCCCCTTACCCCTCTTAGAAGTTCTGAAACGCTTAACTGAGACACCCTGTATGTACAAAAGAAAATGTATGAATAGAATTCATGCAGATGTATTTGCAGAGGAATGTTCAGAGTAGAAACTAAGCACTGTCACTATATATGGAATAGGATAGTATGAAATCGTCTGCAATGGTATGGAATGTAACGTAAACTAAGCAAGGAAAATGCAATGGAAATATTCTGCGTTATGTAAAACTTCCTTGTGGCTCGCAATTTCTTTACAACATTTATGATGTTGCTGTTTTCAACGCTTGATTAGTTTTCTAGTAATCCTTTGTTAACCGTCACACATTGCGAATTCATTCTTATTCTTGTTGAAGACTACGAATTAGGGCTTTGCTCATAGGATATCTCCGAATTGGTAAAATTCTGTCTCTAAAGCAATGAAACATTCTTTTTAAAATAGCAAAATGCCGAATGAAAGTTCTGTTACTATGAGATTAGAAACCAATTTGTGGATATTTTGTTGTGACATTCACGTCACGTTTATATACAGTACGGCAGCACTAATTTCTAACTATTGATGGTACGGTACGGTACTTTTATTTACGTCTAACTAGAGCTGCACAATGGGTTATTGGCGATGGTCCGGTAAACATCCCTGAGGATGATCCGGAGACAACATACAAACGTCACGTCTCATTTAATAGGATGGACATATCTGCACACCATCCATCCATTCGCAGATCATAATTTTGACCTGAACTAGAGCATAATTAATGATGGAACTACACATATTAAAATATATTGTTGCCTAATGTGTATTATTTGTAATCATTATTTTTGTTTACTTTCTTGTGGTTGGCATTAATGCGAGAAAATAATATATAATACAGTATTATTCTAGAGTGTTATAGTGTGATTGCAATCATAAAAGTGTAAACGAAAAAACTTTTCTATTATTTAAAAACTGTTACATGTTGCATTTTCAATAATATTCATTAATTAAAAAATCATTTACTTAAAATTAAATAAATTTTTTAATTAGAATCAAATTGACTCCGTTTTAGGTAAATTCAAAATCCGGCTGTTCCAGTGAAAGTATTTAAACATCAAAACAAGTTTTAAAATGCGACTAACATTAAAATAAAATAAAAATTTTATGTTTCAGTAAAGTTTTAAACATACTACAGGGCAAGCAATTTAGTTGGGCGAAAAGCAGGGAAAAGTGGAGAAATGGAAATAAATTTTCCCTGCTAGAGAATCCGAAATAGAAATTCTTGTTAGTAAAATGAACTTGGAATGTAATAAGGTTGAGGAAGAGTAAATAATTCCTTCATCTGAAATCGCTTTCCGCTTTCGAAGATTCAGCACTCAAATTATTCTTTTCCTGAGGTGATTTCTAATTTCATTTTGAGTGATGCGGACATCCCCCCGAATATGGCACTTGAAATAGGCTGGCCGATTGAATTGTCGATAATGACAAGTCTAATAACCACCTCCTCCCTTCCCCTTGTATATCAATAAAAGAGCTCACTTCCAAACTCTCTTTCATCAATCGTTCGGGGGTAGACGATGTATTGGTAAAATAAAATGCTGTTGTCTCTTATGGTGGTGAATAAAGATTTTCGATACTGTATTTCCTTTTCTAGATGTGTTTATCCGCGGGTGAAAAGAAAGATTCTGGGTCTTGCATTTAAAATACTTTCGATAGTTTTCGCTTGACCCTTCTTAAAGTTTCAATTTTTCCAATTGTTTAACGATCTCCTATTCTTTTCCCGGATGTTAAATTGAAATTTAACGAGGGAAATCACTTATTGAACTTGTATTTCTAATAATTAGAGCCCAATTACTTTCAATTATTTAGTTACGATGTAAGTATTTTAAGGTAGGGCTTATACCATTAATGCCAAAACTGACCTTTTTCGATGTATCTTTTCTCAACATCTAAGCAAAATATTGCTCCAGTTTTTTTTCCCACTAAATATTTATTTACATACATGTTTACATTGTAATAACTGATACTTCATATCTTTGGCAGAGTTTTCTTAAAAGTAATTATGAACTGAGAACCTACATTTCTTTAAAAGTTTCATAATTTTTGAGCAAAAAGATTTCTGTTAACACTAAAATATTATCACAGAATACAACTGATATAATCTCAAATATCCTCCAAAAATTTTAAAGTGGTATAAGTTGTTTCTTAGAAAAGGTTCATTGAATAAGGTCAGTTTTAGCATTATTAATATATGTCCTACCAACTCCCCTTTAGTATTATAGGTAAAAATAGTTATCCAAAATGGTATTTGAAAAGATACGTTTTAATATACTTATATTTTGGTTTCTTTGGTTTTCGGATTTCTTGTGGAAGCTAATTTACATATTTGATATTGTCTAATATATACATTTTTAGTCTTTAATACAGATGGGGCACCGGTGATTCTTTCATATATTTTTTTTCTGAAGCTCCAATTACAAGCAAAATATATTTTGTTACTTTTTTATTTACATGAACAGTCTAATAAATACTAAAAAAATCTGTTAAATTGTTGGAATTATATTGTACTATGTATATAAACTCCAGAAAAAGAGTAGTTAGAATTTTTTTTTCAGTCATATTAAAATATTTAACAATAACTGATTTTGTAAATTAAAGAAAGTTCAATGATAAATAGCTGTGACTCATAAATCTAATAACTGCAAATAAGTGCGAATTTGGAAAAAAAAATATTGTTTGGAAATGAGCCGTGTTTTGGACGATTTCATCTGTGACTCAGAAATAAAAAACACCGGTGTTTCGAAACCATAAATTAATTAAGTGCAAAGCCGACCGGCCTGTGTAGGGGCAGGGAACTGTCCTTGCATCAGAAAGGTCCTGGGTTCGAATCCGGGCGATGCATGGATGTTTCTTTCTCTCTCTGTGTGTTCTATGACCTTTCTCCTTTGTGTGTGAATGTGACCCGCCTTTTAAACGGGTTGTGGTTGTGTGAATGGCGTGGCAGAAGTCGAATTCCTGGCCATAGATGGCACCACTGAAAAACTGGAACAATCGCACCCCTACTGCCTAAACAGGCATACGACCAAAAAAAAAAAATAAATAAATAAAGTGCAAGATATATACCGATTTTGATCTAAATTAATACAAAATATACTTAATATATTCATATTTCCTTTTATTTTATTATTGGATTTCTTCTGAAGTTATTTTATATATATAATATAATACCCCTTTAACGCTTTAACGCAGATAAGACGCTAGTGTCTTTTTCATATATATTTTCTGACCTCTAACTACAAGCAAAAACTGTATTTTGTAATTTTTTATATACATAAAACATTCCAATAGTTAATAGAAAATTCTGTTAATTTGTTGAAATTGCAAATAGATCAGAATTTGAAAAATTATTGAGTGAAATGAGCAATATTTGGAAGATTTTATCTTTGATCCTGGAAAAAACACCGGTGTTTCACGTTGTATTTTGAAATCATAAATTAATGAAATGCGTATTTTTCACTGATTTTGACCTAAATTAATACAAAATATGAAATAAGTTGGAAAAATATTTTTAATAAAAATTCTGCATCAAAGGGCTAAGGTGGTTTTTAAAAGTTTCATACTCTGCGTTTACTTCAAAGCCGCTTTTTTTTCTTCCAAAACACACAATAATGGAAATAAATGCTAAAACTTCCTAAGATTTTAATTCGGTAAAATAACTGGATATTTGTGAGGTAGTGACAAATTAGTTATTTAATGTATATTTCGAAGATATTAGCTCTCATTACAGTCAATTTAATGCTAATGTAATTGTTCTGATTATCATGAGTGCGAATGGAAAAAGGTTTAAAGATGTTTTCAATTCTGTTAGCTTATTACCAGTTATAATTTTCCGTTAAATATCAAATATTAATTAAAACATAGTTCTTATAGTTTAGTTTGAAACTAAGTAATGTGTAAGAATTATAAAATGAAAAAAGAATTTTTATATGAAAATTCAATCTTCATGTCATTCAAAATTATTTACTTTATTAAATCGTGATGAGAAAAGTTAAATTTAGGTTGATATTAATTTGAAATTTGATTTTATTACGTTATAGTTTTGATGGAATAAATTTTTAGGAAGGTGTTAAGCTCAGATTGATATTATTTTGAAGAATAACATTATTAAGATGTTATTCTGAAATCAGATGAGTTTGTGCATACTAAAATTAGTATTGTTGCTGCTTATAAAAAATGTTTAAAAAAGTAAAGAGCATTATACGAATGGCTTTCATTTATTCTGAATTTTAACTATGCTGGTTTTTAACCCTTTCGCGCCGACTGTCACAAATACGTGACAGCATAAAACAGTATCAATCAGGGTAAAAATATAAAACTGGTAATCAAAGTATTTCTTTAGCAGTTTATTTGTGGGCGGAGTTATAATTGTTTGATTTATTTAATTCACCAATACTTTGTTCAAAATAAAACTATTTAGTTATACTTTGAATTAACGTTGATTATAGATATGATTAAACTAACAATAATTAAAGTAAAAGCAAAGTAAGTCTGCCACATTAGCAACGACTACATTTAAGTTACCGTTTTTTATTTAATTACAACTTGATTCTGATTTTGTACGAATGCTTTTCTGAATCACCCGTCCCCAAGGGGTTAAAGAGCAATAGTTTACATAAGCAATTTAACTTCCGCTAAATGATAGTTCACCCAATCGGTGAACAACCATTCACCGAATTCGGTGAATGGTTGCAAGGCAACTACAATGCGATGCCTTGTTTAGATTGAAGAAGATGTTACAGAATTCTAGCAAATAAAGTTTTGCTGAGTTATACATTTTCTTTTAAAACTGTCCAGCCTGGTAGCAAAAAGAGATAATTTGACCTTCAGCAATTCATCAACTGTCTGCGTATTCTGGTAGCAAATGAAAGCAATACATGTTCGTTGGTCCCGCAGTTGACTGATCGTTAAGACACGGTTCAGTGTGTGGGTGGATGACCACTTGGATCAGTCTGCGTACAGACCGAGGGTGTGCGGTATTGGTCCTCGTTAAACTGTTCTACCGTAAAGTGCTCGACTTCGCGTGCAGGTCGTTGGGCTACCGAAGCGGGGATGCTATCCCCTCTGAAGAGGATCAAAATTGTGATGGCTTGTCTTCGGATCATCCTCAGGGATGTTTCCTAGAACGTCACCAATAGCCCATTGTGCAACTCTAGTGCGACATAAATTAACTACAGCAACAACAACAACATGTTAGCTATTGCTCTACTTCCTCTTGGCAGCATAATTATTAAATGATACAGGATTGTGGGTAAAATACCGTCAAGTGACATTGGTTTGGACATTTCTATTGCCTAAAGTAGTCATAAAATAATCCTAAAAATTGCTTCCACTTATGGGGGATATATGAATTACCAACATGTAACAAATACTATTTTTCTTTGGTCTACTCTGAGGGATATTAATTTGGACAGTTTTTGTGATCTTCGAATCGAGTATTCTTAACACGTTCCCGCCGGGGTGACCCACCGGTGGGTCTCGCTAGATTGTCTCATCGGGCGGCGCACCGGAGTAAAAACTGGTAACAAATAAATTTCATTTCTCAGTTTTTTACCGGGAATAATAAAAATCCATAACTACCAATTGTTTTTAACGGATGTAATTTTTATATTGAATTGCTTCTTCGCCGTGATAAATTTCCTAACAGTGAATTGTTATTGTTGAGAATCGATTAACTCCTCCCGAATATTATCTAACATTGAAATAGTTCTTCTACCAGTATTTTCTCTTTTCCGTCCCGCTTTCAGGCGCAACACCCGGCGTGAACGTGTTAATTGGCTGTATTCTGTGAATTGGTTTTTCCATTCAAAACACGCATTATTCGAACGAGACTTAGAAAATAAAATGACGAACAAATACGAAGAAAAATAAAATGAGACAATATGACACCCATATTGTTTGAAAGCCCATATTGTTTGAATACGCAACAAAGCTTTTTATTCATGCCCACTCCAGAAATATTTTGTTTGTGCGCAATCTGCAGCTGTTGCTTCTAATAGATCTTAAGTAAGACAAGCTAGTCCAGCCATTGGCCTTTTGTTAATTTATTTAGGAATGCGTTCTTTTTGTGAGATTACCTCAAGAGAATACCTCAATGGGGGAAAGTACGTCTTAGCTCAGAACAGATAGCAATACCAGTCATATCAGATGGATAGCAGATATATAGCAGTGCCACTCATTCGTAACGCCACTTCCTTAGTTTAGATATAGATCTGAAGGGGGGAGGATTTTCTTCAGGTCCCTGTACCCTTGGTACTGCTCAGCAATTGACCACATGGCTTTCGTTTCCACAGTTTTTAAGAGCATGTATATCGCATATATTCAGTGGGTCTTTGCGGAGTCGAGGATCGAGCCCCAGGCTTCCGGACAGAAGATCAATTCTCTAACCACAGAGCTACGACGGCCCACGTAATCTTGTAATTATGACTGCAGAATGGTTTTTAATCTATTCATAATATTGTTCATGAATTCGGTAAAAATTAAAATTAAATTTTATAGACCGATAATATAAAAATAAATGGATTGTAAAAAGAGCTTAGAAAAAACTGGGATATAAATGTGGTCCGCTAGTGCAAACCATTAAAATTAGCTCTGAATATCTATGATTGGATGTTGTTGTTTTTTCAAGTTGCAGGTATATTTTTACCTAGAAAAGTATTATATTACACGAACACTTACAGCGATTCTACAAATTATCATTTAAAAAATTTTTAAATTTAATTTATTTTGTTAAAAAAAATAAGTAATTGACAATAAACGCTTACTTATTTTTCTAAGGCAACCGTTAAACTTGGATGTATTAAAATTCGTACGTTCTTTTATGAAGTCCGTAATCTTTCATCGACTTGACTTTTCCTCCTCATGTATAGCTCGACAAAGGTAGTCCCCACAGTGGGAAATATAGTGGCCCTCCATAATGAGATGCTTCTTTGATTAAAAAAAACTATAAAAGTTTAAATAGACACAGTAGGAAATATAGTAGCTACCCGTAATAACGTGCTCCCCAAAATATATATTTTTTTTAATTTTATTTTTCCACGGTAGAAAATATAGTGGCTGTCAATAATGACATGTTCCCCAGACTAGAAATTTTTTAATTTATTTATTTTATCAAAATTTATTTCTCATTATGACACTATTATCATTTTATCAATAAATAACTTAAAGCAGTTGTATAAGGATACAGAATTTGTTAAAATATATGAATATTACATTTCATTAAATACATGTTCTTTATTACAACATTTAAGTAAATATTTGAATTTCTGAAATATAAAAAAAGAAAGCGAGTCGCATAAAGAGAATAAAAGTATATATGTCAACGAAACAATTTACGAGTCAGTTAGAAAATAGCACACATTTATCCGCTCTAAGATTAGTGGTTAATATTGCTTTGGAAATTAAAAAAATGAACCAATTACCTCGGGAACCATACCATATTTCATTTTTATTTAATGGTTTGGTACCAAACATAGACTTTCTGAATTGGTAGGAATTTTTATGTTCTTTAAGCTAATAAGATAAAAATCATTCATTTTCTTTCAATACTAAAAAGCACTGAACTAAGTTCCTATAACGTTTGAAGTTTAAAAAAATTTATATGAATTTTTAATGCTTCATATTACTTTCTGGCGCAAAGTTAAAAAACAGAAAAAATACTCTTCTTATACCAGTTTAAGTGATTCATTGGCTCTCACATATTTGAATTTTTAGAGTGGATTAAATTTAAAAAGAGTCCCTCTACTCTTTCGATTTTGAATAAAAAAAAGAAAATGTGTAATTCGGTGATATACCATAAGAAACTGTTGGTGTTGTTGTCTTAGGCCATCAAGACAAGAGTTGCGATTGTTCTTGTTTTCCAGTGATTGTTCTCTCTTTCCAGTGATTGTTCTTGTTTTCCAATGATTGTTCTTGTTTTCCTATGGCCAAGAATTCGACTTCTGCCACACCCATACGCCACATCCAGTTATAGGGCGGACCCATTCATGCATTCACTCATTCATCCACGGATCGTAATTTTGACCTGAACCAGAGTACGATCAATCTCTAACTCAGTTCCCCTAAGAGGTATAATTTATTACCGGAACATGGGAGACTTTGTGACCCGACGGCTATAAAGTGCATCACTTACCATTTACTAAAGGAGACTTTTTCAACCGGCTATATATCTATATATATATATATATATATATATATATATATATATATATATATATATATATATATATATATATATATATATATATATATATATATATATATATATATATATATATATATATTTATATATATATATATATATTTATATATATATATATATATTTATATATATATATATATATTTATATATACATATTTATATATACATATTTATATATACATATATATATATATATATATATATATATATATATATATATATATATATATATATATATATATATATATATATATATATATATATATATATATATATATATATATATATATATATATATATATATATATATATATATATATATATATATATATATATATATATATATATATTTCATGTTAGTCCAAAGCATTCAAAATAATATTATCAAACTAAAAACTAAATTTTAAATTAAAATTTTTATAGTTTGAGTGAATAAAAAAATTTTCAATAATATATAATTGTAATTGCTATTTTAAAGATAGAGAAATGTTCAACTCTGATATAACCGAAAATATTTCCTAAAAGGAGAGAAACGTTCATCTTGATACACTGCGCGTGCTTTCCATAATTTGAGAAATTTTCTACAAGATATAAGCATACAAATTTCCTATTAGTAAAAAAAAAGTGTTCAACAAGATATAATTTCAATTACCGTTTTTTTATCGTGAAATGTTCCACTGTATGTGACCAAAAGAATTACCATAAAGAAGAAAAACTACATAACACAGCTTCGCATATTTCCTTTAATTTGAGAAATGTTCCCAAGATATAACTATTAATGTCTCCTATAAATTAAAAAATTCTTCAACAAGCTATAATCTCAAATATATTTAATAGTAAAGAAATGTTCTACTAAATAAGCTCACCGGTCGAACAATTAGTCACCCTAGTGCGCAAACACCGATGAATCCTTAAGCTTCGTTAGATGACGCAGTGGTCAAGTGACGTGCTCAACTGCATGCACACTGCTTCTACCTGATCAAAGGCAAGTAGCTATCAGTGAGATATTTTTGCTTGAAGCGGAAATTGTGTGTAAATATGGGTAAGAGTAAAGATGTGATAGAGTGGTAAAAAGGGGCAATTGTGTTTGCCCGTGGCTATGGTCATAACGTGAATAAAGTTGCTGGATTTGTGGTCATTTCAAAGATGACTGTTCAACGTGTCTACAAGCAGTGGTGTAATATACGTGGTCACGAAAGACGTCGTCATAATTGTGGTCAGAAAAAGATCCTGCATGAAAGTGACCCGAGACGCGTTTCACGACTTTTCAGTCAAAATAGCTTCCAAACTGGACAGGAATTACTTCACTTACTAAATGAAGATCCATTCCAGTCTTTAGTGAGAAAAAAATGCGAATGGAGCTGCATGCAATGAACATATGGAGTCGAACATCTCGTAAGAGGTCATTGCTTAGACTTGCACATAAAGCTGCGCGACTTCAGTGGGCTAGAAGTCACCGCACATGGGCAGTTGCTGACTGGCGGAATGTAATATGGTCTGAAGAATCACGTTTTTGCATTTATTCAAAAGAAGCACCTCTGCAAGTGCAACGCAGACCAGATGAAGCATTTCAGCCTGACTGCGTACAAGCATAGGTTCAAGCTGGAGGTGGGTCTGTCATGACTTGGGGGTGTTTTTCTTGTTATGGATTGGGCTCCTAACTGAGGGGGCCACTAACATGATCCAACATGTTTATTTGAAAGTTCTGGATAATTAGGTTGTTGCCTTTCGGTCATCCTCGTCATGTAAAGTGTGTTGTCGATACCCCTATTTTTCAAGATGACAACAGCAAAGTTCATGTTGCTGGAAGTATATGTGACTGGTTTTATGAACACTCAGACACTCAATTACATCTCGGCTGGCCAGAAAAATCACCTGACTTGAACCCCATTGAAAAATTGTGCGACATGTTGGAACAACGGGTAAAATTCCAAAATCAGCATTTTCTCAATTTGGTGAATTTGCGCTATCAAATCCTCAACGAGGGGCTTAAGCTAGATTCGACGTACTTGCAAAACCTTTTGGGCTCACTTCTTAACCGAATCCAGGCGGTCATCAAATCAAAAGGCGGTGTTACACGTTATTAAATGATCTTTTTCATGATTTCTGAGGGTGACTAATTTTTTGTCAGGTGAGCTTATAACCACAAACGTTTCTTAAAGGGAAAGACGTTTAAGATCCTACAACTGCACAAGTTTGTTATAATTTGAGAATTGTACCATATACCGCAAACCGGGGCGAGTCTACTCATCCAGGGGCGAGTCTACCCATTTTAGTTTTATTTAATTTTCACTATTTTAAATTGCGAATAAGAATTTTTTTACCAACGGAGGACTTAGTTCAGACTCTAAGGAAGATGGCGCTGTAGTAGTTTGATCCGTTTTTATTTATTTGGTGTCTTTTCAACCGACCTGTTCAAACGTCTTTTGAGAGATTTGTATTGAAAATCAGCAAACTTTTAGTTGGTGCTCCGTAAGTATATTATTATTATTAATATTTTCACTTTGGTTAAGTGATAAACTTATCTAAGACTAAGATTACATTAATTTTATATGAAAAAAAAAAAGAATGTAAGTTTTGCTGTTGTAAACAAAAAGCCAGAATTCGCGGGGCGAGTCTACCCATTCGTATTTAGTTTTAATAAAGCATAATAATATAATTTAGAACTTTGTTTAAATTAAAATTAAATCATTTTAAATGAATTTGAGTATATTATTTTAATTCTGCATTGTAAGAAAAATCACACCTCCCAAAAGAATGGGAAAAGGATTTTTCATGATTCCCAATGTTTGAATTTTGATTTTGTTTATAATCTTTAATTATTATTATTTTTTTAATTATTTAATTGTAAATTTATATTAATTTTAATTTATTTTTATCAACAATAATCAGAAATTTTTTTTATTTTTCATAACGTTAATGATTATAAAAACAAAACTGTGATCAAAATGTGATAATCGATCAAATACTCAATTTGTGTTATTTTATGAATAAAAAAATGGAATATATAATAAAGTTATGAATTTTACTTCACAAATATCCTATATAGTAACTAAAATAACAATTTAATAGTAAAATTTGATTATTTACAATGTTTACATTCATTTTAGTAGAATGGGTAGACTCGCCCCATACGAGAGATTTGTCAGCAGTTCTATAAAAAAATACAGTAACAGCGTAACTGTTATAATTTTCTAAAATCAATTTCACAGCTTTAAAGAGGGAAAAATAGCGATTCCGAAACACCTATTAAAAGCCTTTTTTCTTTAATATTTACAAAAGTTTGGCCACTTGAAAGTTGACAAACTGAAAAAATGGGTAGACTCGCCCCGGTTTACGGTAGTAAATACTGTAAATGCTTCATATGAAAAAAAAAATGTTCAACAAGATATAAACTTAAATATATATTTATAGTCGAGAAATGTTCCACAAGATATAGCTACAAATGTTTCCTATAAATGTAAAAAAATTCAATAAAATGTAAACTCAAATATCTTTCGATAGTAGCGAAACGTTCAATCTGATGCAACTGAACATGGTTTCTATAATTAGAGAAATATTCCACAAGATGTAACTGCAAATATTTCCTATAAATAAAAGAAGTGTTCAACAAGATATAAATTTAAATAGTTTGTTTTTAATAGAAAAATGTTCAACTAGTTTCAACCACAAAAATTTCATAAAAAGAAAAAAAACATTCAACTTATGTTCTAATAAGTAGAATGTTTCTCTCCTGTTAGCTATAAATTGAGAATTGTTCAACAAGATGCAACTAAATATGTAATTTAAAAATGAACTAATATGTTCAACAATAAATAGCTAAATATTTATAGTAAATAGAGAAATTTTAAATAATAAATAACTCCAAATGTTCTATTCAATCTATTATTCGAAAATGGTATTTAAAAAGATAAAACTTAAAATGCTTCGTATGAAGTGAGAAATATTCAAAAATATGTAGCTGCAAATGTTTTCTATAAATAGAGATAAACGAATGCCATATAACAGCAATAAAGCATACTAAAATATGAGATAAGCATTACTCGCATATTCTTAGTTATTACAAAATTTTCCAATATCATCCATACCCATATTAAAGTCAATTCTTTAACACTGCAAAATAGCTATTACAACCATACCATACCAAATAATGCTAATTTTAACAGTTCCAAGACTTATTTCGAAACTGGTAGTTTTATTTAACATAAATATAAGAAAATGTTAACTTCGTAGGACTTTTGAACAATATCTAACAAAGGAAATATTCTTCCCTATCCATTCCCCTCAATAAAATAATAAATGACTAAAATTTTAATATTTTCCCAGTAAATCCCTATCAAGTTTCTATGCAATTTATATTTCCTCTGTACTCCATAGTTAGAAGTTAGATAACACAAGTAAAGATGATTAGGAATACAATATGCGAATATGCAGATTCCCTATGCGTTACCTTGTTACCACAGCATTAGACATTAAAGCCGGGCGCAGGGATAATATTTCCCTACACGCATTTCTGACTTTCAGGTAGCAAATAAACTATGATTATCAACTAAATAGTTGCATACTAGGGATAGTTCTCTCGATTTGTTTTCAAATATAGCGTAAATGTTTGTTGCAAAGAAAGAGAAAATACTATAGATATATAAAATGAATTTAAAAAATATTTCTAACGAAACATATGGATTTAAAACATTAAGATTAATACCTATATTTAGATATGAAGAGTATAACTTGGAATGTTGTGAGTTTATGAAATAAATAAAAGATATTGCATTGGAAATTTCAATAGTAGTATGATTGACCCTATAATGCAGAATTTTTGTTTAACTTTTTTCATTATTTTGTTTGAATTTAGGTCAAAATACGAATAAAATTTATATTATGCATTTTAACAATGTATGATTAAGAAATACAGCATGCAACTTCTGTGTCTTTCTCTGAGTTAAAAGTAAAATCTTACGAGCACAGTTAACTTCCAAACAATAATTTTCAAAATTTGCACTTATTTGTAGTTAGTTATATCTATGATAAACAGTTATTCACCATTGAAATTTCTTTAATGTACAAAATAAATATTGAAAAAGGTTTGAATATGAATGAAACACGAAAAATCAAACATTTTATATTTTTGCACCAATATAATTCCAAATTACATAGCAGATTATTTTAGTGACAATTGAACTGCTTATTATAATTAAGAAAATACCATAATGCATTTTTGTTGTAATTAGGGCGTCAGAAGAACGATGCATCAAAAGGTTAAAAAAAGAACATCTCTAATTAATTACAAATTTTTAAAATATTTGAAAAGGTAATTTTATGCATTCAAATGCTAAAAATATTTCTAAATTGAGATGAATTGAAAAATGAGTAATATGAGACGTTTAAGACAGTGTAAATTTTTTATCTAATATGTAACTTGGTTACAATTTCCTGAAATAGAGAAGTATTCAATTTCAAGTTATCATCAGCAGATTTAAAGCTTAAATAATTAAAAATGTATAAGTTAATAAATTATAAATAAGTATTTAGTAATTATAAGCTAGATATTATCAAAAACGAGGACTGTTATGAAACAGTGTTAAAGTTTAGTATAAGACGAATAACGATGAGTCATTTTCTCTGAAGATGATTTGTTTTCGTTTCTAGTTGAGCTGAGAGAAATGCTGAGCAATTTTGATTTTAAATTTTGCTTTTTCATTAACATCTTATACCATTTATAAAATGTGGCTGGATTTCTTTTGACTTGAAACTATTATTCTCTAGATTAAAATGGGTGTTTATGAAGTGAATTTTTGTAACTTTGACGTACTCATAAGGATAAAATCAGGTAAAATTCTGCAATTCAAGCATCAAACAATTTTCAAATCTGAGTAATTGTAATTGATGTTTTAATGCTAAACGCTAAAAATACTTTGTCTGAAAATTTTCTTCTCCCTCTCTCTTTACATATGCACACACACTCACACACACACATATATATATATATATATATATATATATATATATATATATATATATATATATATATATATATATATATATATATATATATATATATATATATATATATATATATATATATATATATATATATATATATATATATATATATATATATATATATATATACGTATAAAGCATGTTGTGGTAAGCAAATGATTAGCTTATTAGCGCATTCATGCAAAGCAGGCGGCGGTAGCGATGCCTACAATGTGTGTAAAAGAAAAGATTTGACAGTAAGCTTCTCATGCAGAAATTGAATTTGAGCGTTATTCTTGGATAAAAAAGTTTATTTAATACCTCGTGTAAGAAGGAGAAAGGTCTACCATCACGTATCTCTGTTTGATCGAGGTCGAATTGTGGCCTACTGGGATTGCTGTTTATCTTAGCGAAGTATTACTGATCACATTGGTTGAGAAACCATGACTGTTAGCAGAATATAGTATCGATGGATTCATGACGGTCATATGGAACGCCGTGCAGAATTTCAGCTGCCCTCCATCATTAACAGTCGAGAAGACAAATATGTTATCCACATGGTCCTAAGGGATCATTACGAACCCTGAGCCACAAATGGGGTCATTTGAAAGACAACAAGTGTCTGCATGAACAGTTCGCGACGCTTGCAGCAGCATGGACTGTCAACACGGTGACCGTGGCTTCGGCTACCCCTGACGCAGCATCAAAGGTAGGAGTGCCTCCAATGGTGTGTTCAACGACGAACCTGGAAGCAGGGAAGACATGACGTCGTCCTTTCAGACGAATCCAGGTTCTGTATACATCATCATGATGACCGCATCAGTGTTTGGCGACATCATAGAGAGCACCCATTGGCCGCTTGCATTCGACATCGTCATACTGGCTCATCACCTAGAATAATGGTATGGGGTGGCATTGGATACACGACTTAATCACCTCTTCTGCGCATTACCGGCACTTTGAACAGCAGCCGTTACATTTCTGATGTGATAGGGTCAGTTGCTCTGCCTTATCTTTGAGGTCGCCATAACGCTACGTATCAGCAGGACAATGCACGACTGCATGTTGCCCTCACTGTGATGACCTTCATTGACAAGAAACATGTTTGCCTGTTGCCGTGGCCAGCACGTTCTCCTGATCTCTTACCAACTGCAAACGTCTGGTCAATGGTTGCCGAACGACTGGCACGCCACCACTCGTGAGTCACTACTGTCGATGCATTGTGGCATATTGAAGAACATGCATAGAATGCAGTACCCGTCCATGCTATCCAATCTCGGCTCGCCTCGATGCATTGAAGAATAACTGATGTTCTTGTTGCCAGGGGAGACAGCCCTTAGTACTAATTTCTCAGGATCTGTACATCCAAATATCCTGAAAATTTAATCACTTGTTCTTCGAACTATAATATCTTTCGGTTATTTGCATTCCTTCCTGCTGTACAGATTTTAATGGCCAGAAGAGTATATATATATTATATATATATATATATATATATATATATATATATATATATATATATATATATTCGTGGTTATCATGTTCTATTTTATTAAAAATCCATATTTTAATTTAGCAACTTTGCATAATTTAATAGCACGTAATAACAACCCACAGGCCGAGAAAATGCACTCTCATTGGCAGTGGGACTACTCACTTGCGACTTGGCGACAAATTCGTTAGGAATTGTAATTATCTTAATGACTTTGGAGAACTTTTTGGCAACAAAAATCTTATCTATCTTACCGAAGATTAGTAGGATGTGAGATATTTGAAAATTCACAAGAAATTTTGCAACTTTTCTCCTTCAAAATTGTACGTTAATGAACATTTTAATTTTGATACATAGATTAGGCATCTTTTGTTTATGCAGAATCACGTAGTTTCACCTAAAGAACTATAAAGCAAAATTTATCAATTAGTTTTTTAGTGTAATTTTTCCTAAAAAAATATTTAATAAATGTAAATTTTTATGAAGTTCGCAAATAATTTTAACGATTATAATTCAGAGGAATAAATTAAAAAAAGGAGTGACTTTTGTTTCGTTAACGAGTATAACTGAAATATCTTCGAATTGTTTTTTATATATTTATATTAGCAGCGCAGTTAATGATATTTATCAGCAACAAAAAAATTATCGTAACTGAAAAGGATTCTAAAACATGATTACATTACTCAAAATACAATTAAGGAAAATGGAAATTAGCTTAAGGATATAATCAAATAAAAAATTGCATTTGAATCTTTCATTAAAATATAATAAGACAATAAAATATTATTCCGCTTTAAATGGCATATCTATTTGTTTTATTCCAACTTATTTAAGTATGAAATCTAAAACCTTAGTCTCCATTTTTCTTAAATTTAAACTGCAAAAACATTATTTTATCTTCCAAAGAATTTTGAAATTCCTCTAAACAAAAAAAATTGAGTTATATGAGCTCTAAGAAATAATCAGGTTTGGTTTTTGTCTTAAAGATTGAGTTTCAATTAAATATAATTATTTCTTATTCAAAAACATATCCAGTTTCGAAAAATCATTTCTGTAATGCATAGCGCAATGTCTGTAAACTTCTATTTTAGGAATTGCAATATTTTTGAGTCACAAAAAATATTCCTGTTATCATTATTTTTCAAAGAAAAGATTGAAAACGCAGCCATTCGAAAATATATCGTTCAGAAAGAGCAGACCTCAGAATACGAACGAATTTATTTTTTCACCTGAATAGATGTTTTGTAACCTGATTTTTGTAAGGTTTTAAGTATTTTTAGGTAAACAACAATATTCCATTTAAAAAGTATATATTATTATTTAGTTTGCATTGAGAACAAATAGTTTATTGTTTCGTGTAAATACATATTGGGAAAATAGATAATATTAATAAAGTAGAAAAATAAATTTACTTTTAATCAGCAAAAAAATTCTTAAAAATATTGCAGTCCATCGAAAATATATTATTGTTAAATAAAATAACAGAGCCCTCTATCTAGACTAATTTATTTCTGCACATGAACAAATGTTTTCTAACCTGGCTTCTTGCAATATTTCAAATACTTTTAGAATAAGAGCTAGTATTTAATACTTTTAGCGTATGATTGTTTCAATAAAAATGTTTTTATTATTATTTAGATTATATTAAAAACAGTCAGTTAATTGTTTTCCGTAAATACGTAAGTGCACAATATATTACATTCAGAAAATAGTAAAAAAAAGTCTTTTAATCAACTAAATTTTCTGAAAAATAGCTCAGTTATTCGAAAATCTATCAATAAAAAATAAAATAAAAAAATTAGGTATAAAATAGGGATGAATTGTATCTCATCCGAGGATATTTAACATGATTTCTTGTATTTCTGTAAATATGTTTAACTTTACAACAAACATAAAAATTAAAGATTTAGATAATTCAGTTAAGACAATAGGGTGCAAAGTAACTGTACATTAAACACATCTCAGAGAAAATATGATAAATGCACGGTTTTTATTGCTCTATGTGAACCCCAAAAAAATCGGTAGTTTTTGCCAAGTGCTTTGGTAATAATTTTGTTAAATATAGCAATAAAATATGGTGTAATAATCCCTGATAATCTTTGTTAAATGGGGCTATTTATAATAAACCTTAGTGCATCGCATAAAAACTATTTAATCGGTAAAATTTACTCTTAAGTTTTGTATTTCTTGCTAAATGTATATTTATAGGAACTATAATTTTGAAAACCAAAATTTCTAATGAGCCGTAGCATTATGAACGGGAAAAAATACCAAATGAATCATTTAAGTACCGTTTACTTTGGCTTCATTACCAGAATTATGATTTTCTTGTCCAGAAATGTCATTACCTTGTAGTACGGATATTTTTGTAATCTAGTCCCTAAGTATTAAAATATTTTTAATTTTTCCACAATCTTAAAACAAAAAGTGTAAATATTTGTTTAGTTTAGAGATAAGTTAGTTATGGGCCTTTTTAGATAGAAATAATATTTGTATGAAAATAATAATATCTTTAAGTAAAAAAAAAAAAAAAAAAAAAAAAAAAAAAAAAAAAAAAAAAAACAGTGATTTTAAGTAACCCGGCAATTTGAAGATATTTGTATTTTTTTGCTTTTTTTGATGATGTTTGTATTTCTTGGGTTAAGTGCTTACCTTCAAATGCATATGAATTTTATTTCGCAACCAAAAACACATCTTCATAAGTCTCTTGTAGATTTTAAAAAAATATTTTATTCTTGCAACATCCTTAAAATAAGAGAGAAAATTGCTTAGTTCAGATATTGACGAAAAATATTTTACATTAGTAAAGCTTGTTTAAATTCTCAAATATGAAGTACTTTGATGATTCAAATCATCATGAACAGAAATTTCAAAGTTTGATAGATAGAGAAATTGGTGGAGTAAAATTTGAAAATTCGCAAATTAAATTAAAAAAAAAAATTAGTAGTGTGAAATATGGCCAAAAATATTATGAAATGCCAAAAAGAAATTGAATTTGTGCAGTGGTAATTAACGAGGTTCACTTGTGAGTGAAAGTTCTGCCTCCTGACTATCATATGGCTAAATAACGCTAACTGATAACATGAATGTACCATCATCAAAAGTGTTTGATGATAAAGATTTAATGCTTTTTCAGAGTTAAAAATTTTATTAATTCCTTCAATTGGTTAAAGAGACTTTTCTATCAAAGTTTGATCGAAAAAAGTTAATGAAAAGTTATTGCGTACAAGAAACTATTTGTTTCTAAGCTGTAGAAGAGATAGTGTTTTCTTCTGCATGGAATTTTTACTCTATGTAAACAATAATGCTGCATTCTATTTCTTTGACTAGATTCACTGTAATTTCAAGGCTATTATGTTGAAAAACTCAGTTTTATTGAAATAGACACATACAGACTTGTTTACATTTACACCGAAGAGCCTTTACATTATGACCATCCTCCATCTATAACAATGGGCTCGCCCAGGTTTTTATGGTTTCTCGTCCAGGAACAATGTTTTCATGAGGCACATTAAGATCCATAATCCTCATGGAACAATCCCTGATGCCTGTAAGCTATTTGAACATAGTTGCAGACCAGATTCACCCATTCATGGCAACAGTTTTTCCTGCGGGGGATGGTGTTTGCACCATGGTAATGCACCATGTCATAATGGTCGAATCGTCATGGATTGGTGCGAGGAACATTTTAGTGACTTTCAAGTCATGTCTTGGTCCCCAATTTCACCTGACCTTAATCCAATAGAGCATTTGTGGTCCTACTTGGAAAACCAAATTCGTTCTGCCACGCTACCCCCTCGCAATGTGAGGGAATTGCAAGACCAGTTGGTGAGCGCTTGGTACCAGATATCTCAGACAACCTATCAGCACCTTGTGGAATCAATGCACACGGTGGGTGCTAGCAGTTTTGAAGACTAAAGGTGGTCTTACCTGTTATTAGCAGGGAGGTCATAATGTAATGGCTCTTCAGGGTATATTTGTTCTTCTTATTAATGAAATAGTTAGACTTAGTTTTATTGAAATAAACACGCATGGACCTGTTTAAGTTTATTATTGTTCTCCTAACTAGGGAAACAGATGGACTTTATTTCATTGAAATAGGCACACTGACCTGTTTAAGCTTATATTTGTTCTCCTAAAGAGTGAAATGAATGGAATCGGAAGGAAAAATCTAAGAGTATTAGCATTTGATTTAGGAATTCATTATTTTTCTTAAGCTTTAAGTTCTCATTCATAAAGGTAAATACGTCAAGACAAGTAATTTGAAAATTTAACAAAAAAGTGAAATTTTTTTAAAATTCACTGAAATGTTTTTCCCATATTATAATGAAAAAACTGTAGAATAATTTTAAAGTCAGTGTTGCATTCAATACACAGTAAAAACGAATGAATATGAAAAAAATAATTTTCTGAAAAAAAAACGTAAAAGAAAATTAGCAGTTATCCTCATTAGATGTCACTGTTTGGGATTAAATATGAAATACATGCTGAAAACTTATTAATAATATCAGACAAATAATATTATGCAAGTATTTAAAAGTATAAATTAAAAAAAAAGAAAAAAAAATCATGAAGGCAGAGTAGCTTATAAAATCGGAAAAATATATAATTTACAGACGTGTCAGGGTTAACTCTTTATTTATTTATTTATTATAAAATTTAAAAACAGTTGATGAAAACGTTAAATTTAAATATTTGTATTAATCACAAACTTGATCTAACTTCTTGAAAGCCTACTATTAAATTTTTTTCCTTCCTAGAGAACTTTCTCTTAAGCATCTAAGGATTCTAAATAATGCACTGAAATAACAATTGCGAATTCATTGATTTACTTAGAAAATAAAATAAGATTTTCTAAAGTAACTTGAAGCATTTCAGTAAACTGTGACTTTTGATATCAAAGGAAAGTGCGCGCTCAAGATGAATCAGACTTGGGTTGAATGATCAAACGAATTGAAATGTTGGCAGTCGGCTGAATATAAAACAAATCTTAGTTTACAATCGTAGCTTCAAAATTAAGATGAAAAGTTTTCTTTCGATTCAATTCCATTAATGAAGAATTTGAATAAATTGCACTGGATTATCGAGTTGTTAGTAGAAAAAATTCTCGAAAAACTTTAGTTCCCTTTAAGGTGTAGTTAACAAAGCTTCAAAGCTATTATTTATATGGAAAGTTTTATTTTGAAAGTTTCAGTATCGAAGTATGAAATAAATAATCTTATATGATTTTTAAGAAAAGAGATGCATAGCAAAACTTATGTTAAAATTGTCATACTTCAGTGATTTATACAAAAGGTTACAAAACATCTATTCTGGGCACAAAAAATTTAAAATTTTTGCATGCCCACTGGATAGAGAAGACATTATTTTGACCATAAAACCCAAAATGGTTAAAAAAAATAGACATAAATAAAAAATGAAAATTGCAAAGATGAGTACTTTCAAAAAAAGCAGGTGAATTGAAGTGGTACTGATACTCTGCTAATTCTTTTAAAGCTGCAATACTCTGGTGATTTATTTAAGAAACTAGGTAACAAAACATCTATTCGAGATATAAAAAAATTCATAACTTTTACATGCCCTCTGGAAAAGAAAAACATTCTTTTGCTCATGAAACCCAAAACAGGCATAAATGAAAATATTAACAAGAAAAAAAATTTAAAAAAAAATTAATTAAAAATTTTTGAAAAAAAATTTAACTGAGGTTTTAATGAAAATATTCTACCAATTCTGTAAAATTGTATTACTCTAGTGATTTATTCAAGAAACTAGGTAACAAAGCATCTATTCGAGACACAAAAAATTTTGTAATTTTTAAATGCCCTCTGGAAAAGAAGAATATTTTTTTGATCGTTGAACAAGAAATTGTTAAAAAAAAAATTCCCATAAATCAAAAACGTAAAAGCTCACAAAAATTTCAAAAAAAGAAAGAAAAAAGCTGGTGAATCGAGGTAGCATTGAAACTACTCTATTAATTCTGTTAAAATTTAAATAGTATTATGATTTATACAAGAAGCCAGTTTACAAAACATCGATTCGGGGCACAATAAATTTATAACTTTTCACAAGTCCTTTGGAAAGAAAAAAACATTATTTTGCCCATTTTAATAAAGCAATTAAATTGAGGAGTAGTATTGAAACTACGCGGTTAAAAAGTAAACGTAAAACATGATATTAAACTGGAAAAAAAAATAAAAAAATAAAAAATTACTCTCATAAAATGCCAATGAATTAAGCTGGTTTTAAAATTAAGCACTTTATGTTATCCCTAAAATAATAATTCATAAAATTGCACAAAATTAGAAGCTAAAAGGAACTATTAAATTAAATTTAGAGTGTTGCATTCGTAGTACTAATTTCCCACGCAGTCTCATGTGACCTCATTTGTAGCAAACGACTTAAATTTAATAAAATGAAAGAATTCACAAACTGCATAGAGATGAATTTTTTTCAAAAAAAAAAAAAAAATACAACATTAATTTAATAATAGAATCCTTCTTCATTTAAATATGTATGTTTATCACTTTAACGCATCCACATTTTTAAATTTCTAAGCTGAAATCTGCATCGCAAAACCTAATTTAATTATGCGTTTTAGTTGATTTATTAAAAACAAATTTTCAGAAACTTTTTACCAATTGACTACGATTTTTTGCTTTTACTTTCGTATTCCAGAAAATTAATTTTATACATTGTTAACAAGTTGATAATTTTGAGATGCCAAAACTCAGTAATAAAATATATGTACTGTGTGTAAAAGAAATAATAAAAAAAATAAAAAAGTAAAAGAAACACTCTGAATAACTTTAGATCTAATGATTGGATCTTCACATTTCAGGACTTAATCCATATTGTTTTACGGGGTGATCTCATATATGCTAATTAGTATGTGAAGACGATATTTTAGGTTACGAAATACTATATATTTTTTAATTTATGTTGAAATTTTAAAATGCAATATATTTAAAATTCGATTTCTCAGGAACTATTCGACCAATTTCACTTGAATTCTGTGTATATATATATTTGTTTCTTCATGGAGAACCTACCACTTTACCATGTCAGGCAGGAGCAGTTCCAGCAGGATAGGTGGCAAAATGCCACAAAGAGGCCTAATCCCCCGACTGGCGAAGAGATCAAGTTTATATGTCAGATTAAGTTTATATGATCGATCCTTAACATTAGCAGGTTGACGCTGTGCTATCTTAAATTTCATTTTCTCTTTTTTTTCCTTCCTAATTTCGCTTTATTCTTAATGTAGTTCTGTTTTCTATATGAAATTGTGCTATATATATGTATATATATATATATTAATTAGCAAAGATACTAATTATTTTCTTTTTTTTTTCAATAGAAAATCGTTTTTCTGACAACGTAGCATTTAATGCCTTTTCAAAAAAGGTTTATCTACATGTTTATTCAACCAAAATCGAAGAATGAAAATATCCTAAGACTGTAATCACATGTTTTGAAGATGAATCCTTCCTATTTCATTGCAATCGTGTCCACAAATGTCCTTTTGGGATCAATCAGAATCTCTGGAAACATTTACTGCAATGTAAGGGAATCGCTTTAGCATCGTTAGCGTTCTTTATGGCTATCTTCAGTGTTCTGAAGCACCTGTCTATTTCCTTTGGTATTAGTTTCTTTGGATCAGAGTCAAGGTGTACCATATTGCAAGAAAGTATTTGGCAATACGAGCGGTTAGAACAATGAAAGTGAAAATAGGGGAAAGAGTATGGATTATCTAGCACGTTGAAGGTGATTGCTTCGACCAAAAGTTAAGTCCGAAGCATTTCCAAAAAGCCCAAAGAATATTGTCAGTTAGAATTGTATTATTCCGTAACAATTTCTACAAAGCCCTTTGTATTTTTTGTGACTAACTTTTAAATTATTCTTCAGTTTTTTCATCAATAAATATCTATTATCAATTTAAGAAAATAGTTATCCGTTTGTTCATTAGCAATTTATGAAAATAATTATTATCAGCTTGTTAATTTAAATTATTTTAAACTAAATGTGATTAATTTATTCCTTTTAATGAAAATAAATATTATGAATGTTTTCATTATCAATTTGGAAAAATAATTGTCATGCTTTAAGTCGTTATAAATTCTTGTCCTGTGAAGAATAATGGTCATATTCGCTAACAATTTATTGAAATATTTGTTGTAAATTTGTTCATTAAATATTTATGAAAATAATTATTATCAGTTTGTTCATTTGAATTATTTTAAAATAAATGTGATAAATTTATTCCTTATTAATTAAAGAAAAAAATTTTTACGAATGTTTTCATTATCAATCTGAAAAAATAATTGTTATGCTTTAATTCGTTATCAATTCCTGTCCTGTCAAAAGATAAAAAATTATTGTCACTTTGATCGTTAATAATTTATCAGAATAATTGTGATCATTTTGTTGCTTATCACTTGTGAAAACATTTGTTATAAATTAGTTCGATATCAATTTATAAAAATAATTGCTTCCAATTTGTTCGTTATTAATTTATCAAAATAATCACTTTCAATTTCTTCGTTATCAATTTATGAAAATTACTGTTGTCAATTTGTTCGTCATCAATTATTAGGTAAGCAATTTATTACAATATTTTGGATAAATACTGGTTTTATATGTCAAAGGAAGTTGCTTAAAAATATTCCGATTGTTTTTGCTTAGAATATTGCAAGGTAATAATCAATTGCATTATTTCATTAATTTAGATTTTCAAACAAACAATTAAATCAGGAAAAAGTAATAAAAAGCAATAAAATAAAAGTTTTGTGTGTTGGAAAGACAGCACTTTGTCAGGGGACACACTGCCTACCAACACACAGGCCTACCTTTCTGTTATCAGTGGAAAAACCAAAACTGACGATGCACCGAGTCCCCATAATAGGCAGACAAATAAGAGAAAATTATTACAAGAATTGAAAAGCTCAGAAAAATAATGAACCAGCAAACACTACTTTAAAATACACAAAGTAAGACTTAAAAATGAAACACCCACTTATAAATAAAAATATTTAAAGTTACAGTTAGAATAACCACATCAAAATAAAATATAAGTTGCCAAATCAGTAAGAAAATATTGTAAATAAATCAAGTGCTGACCCTCATTTTAAAATCTTGAAAATGAAACAAAAAGATATTCAATGAGCAAAAATATTTTTTAAAAGTGCTGCCATCTGCTTTGGAAAAGAAATCCTAAATATTACCACATAGGCCTATTCATGCGGTCTTCAATATTTTTGTTCTTTTTGTCTACTTGTAAATTAGATTCATTTGCTGATTAGATTATTACATTAAACAATAGCAAACAAGTAAAGTACATATTACAAGTGCCATACTTGGAATATGTACAATCAAAATCCACCCACTGCACTTTAATCTCAGTTAGTTAGCAGACAACTTTGTTCTATTGAATTCTCCCATCAAAGTTTTTTCAATACTATTTTTGAAAAGTGCACCATTTTTTTAAAACAAAAAATTCCATTTGCAACCTTTCCCCCAGTAATATTGAACAAGTAATGTTGAATACCTTCAATACTATTTAACCGATAATATTGAATACCTTCAATACTATTTAACCAATAATTTAGAATGCATTTAATATTATTTGACGAATAATATTGAAAACTTTCTCGAGCGCACCAGATTGCGAGATTTTAATTCATACTTAAAAATTAACTTAATAAAATCTGGCATTTCCTAATATTTTAACAATTTTATAAACATCAACACCTTTTAGATGCCTGTGGATGAATATATTTTTTCTTAATTTTATTTTTTAATATTTTGAAAAGAAATATTTCTTTTTCATGGGACATCTAGGGAAAAAATGAATGAAAACATTTCACGAAATCCAAGAAAGGATATTTCATTAAAAATCCTTTGACACTCTCGTTGTAACTTAATCTAGCTCCAATAAATTTGAAAGAGTTTCAATATTATATTTCTATGTACCCGAGTATTGAATGATATTTTAAGAAAATTATAAGAGTGTCATAATTAAATCCTTTTTTAGTCAGTTTTCTTGACATTTTTCTCATTTTATGACATTCAATCTTTTTAAAAAAAGTTCTGGTACATACTCTCCGTTTACATTCGTATTTATACACACTTTTTTTTCGTGAAACTGATACGATTAAAATAAAGAAATGTGTTTAGAATTTCTCGAAACCAGTACTTCGAGAGATAAAATACATCTTCGTTTCAAAATAGTTTTACTTCGATAAAAATTTATATTCAAAGTTCAACTGAGACAAAACTAATAAAATACATTATTGCGTTTAATAAAAACTGCATTCCAACTAATAATATACATATATTTCTTTATTTTCTAACATCGCAAGAGAAAAGTGAAAAATTCAAATTACGTTTTTCTTTATACATTTCACTGTTTCACTTCCGTTAACTTTTCAACATCCTGCTCAAAATATATTTTCCATTTTCTAAATTACTAAGTTTGAAATTTAGAAAATAGCTCTCACTATATGCATCTTAGAGATAGTTTTATTTGATTCGGGATTTGGATTCTAACTCACTTGCATAAGACGCAGAAATGAAAGCTACGATTACATCATTTTATTTGGTGAGAGCATAAAAAATCTAAAGTATATTCTTATTTCCTATCGGATTTTATTACATCCGGTTCTTCTATTTCTTGCGTTCATAAAGTCCCCTTTTCCAATCACTATCCAGTGAGAAAAATGAGTAGCGGGTTTAGCAATTTTTTCAACGAAAGTGTAGAAAAAAGATTTCTTAAATAAATTGAGACTTGAAGCTAAACTTTCAGTTTCCTTCATTCATTCTTTGCCGGCTGACTCCCAATCACCATCGAATTGAGTGGAGAGACTTCTTCTTGGCGGACAATTTTATTATAAAAAAAGAAGAAAAAAAAAAGAAAGAACTTTGCATTGTCAGCATACTTCAAAGAAAGATGGGCGAGTTAGATAAGCTCGCCCCATATTCAAAACCTACCCAGGCGAGGAGCCCTTCCAAGTGCGTGCTTGGATTTACGTTTTGAAAAGAAACCTGTAATTTTTTTTTATTTTATTTATTTGACAACCAGCACGTTTTTACAGGAAGTTTAGAGAAAAGAAAAAAAAATCCACCACACCGCATCATTTTATTCTTTCGATTGATATGACACGTAGATTTTGTGTAGCTAAAAGGTGATCATTAGAAGGTAAGTATATTTGTATATTTTTACATGTACTTTTCATAATATTTTAGTGGTAATATATGCATAAATGTATTTTAAGGTTTTGTGTTGTGTGTGTGCTTCTTAGAAATATAAAAAGAAAATCAACTCAACATCATTAAAATGGATAAGGAAATTGCACATTCATCGCAATAGAACGAATAAATATTTTGCAAGGGTGTCCTTGGATTTACGTTTTTTTTAAAAAATAAATAAAAAAATAAAAAACGGTAGTTTATTTTGGATATACAGGGTGTTCATGAAGTCCCGGACCCATTTTGATGTTTAATAACTCATAAAATAATAAAGGTAGATTAAAATTAATAACATAAATGGTTAGATAGACTCAAAAAGTGTCAGGACCCTTGTCCATAAACTTCCACGGGTGCCCCCTTCGTCGCACGGAGAATATCAAGTCGATAGTCAATTTCACGCCAGGTAGAGGCAATCATGTCGGCGTCGACAGAGGCTATTGCAGTTGTTATTCTGTCTTTTAGGTCATCAATGTTCGACACGATCCTCCTGTAGACATTGTCCTTTATAAATCCCCAAGGAAAAAAGTCCAGCGGCTTTATATCAGGTGATCTGGGTGGCTAAGGAATTGAACCTTCTCGCCTACGGAAAAAACGGTCTCATCAGTCGTATACTTAGACATGTTGGAAAATTTCGTATTTCCACAACTAGAAGAGCTTCAGCCACATGCATTTTTGCAACAAGATGGTGCACCACCTCATTGGGGTATCATCGTTCGTAGTTCTTTGATTGACCATTTTCCAGGAAGATGGATTAGGCGAGGAGGTCCAATTCATCAATGACCTAAAAGCCAGAATTACAACAGCAATAGCCTCCGTGGATGCCTACATACTTGTCGCTACCTGGTTTGAAATTGACTATCGATTTGATATTCTCCGTGAGACGAAGGGGGCACACGTGGAAGTTCATTGACAAGGGTCATGAAACTTTCTGAGTCTATCTAACCATTTATGTTATTAATTTTAATATATCCTTATTATTTTATGAGTTATTAAACATCAAAATGGGTCCGAGACTTTATAAACACCCAGTATATTACAACTAACACATTTTTCAAGAAGTTTAGGAAAGAGAAGAAAAAAATCAACCACATCGCATCATTTCATTTTTTCGATTTATATGACAGATAGATTTTGTGTTGCTAAAAGGTGATCATTAAAAGGTAAGTATATGTGTATCTTTTTGCACATATACTTATACTTCTCATAATATTTTGCAAAAATGCCTTTGGTCAAACTGTGTATTTTATGATTATACGGACAAAAAAATACTATATCTATAGCTTAATGCCGTTGATCATGATTTAAATGACAGAGGATATGAAGTATTTATCGCAATACAATGTGAGAATCTTCCAAGACGGGATTGGATTTACGTTTTGAAAAGAAATAAATGTTTCTCTTCGATTAGTTCATTTCAAAAATGGCAAAAACATTATATGAAGTCATTTTCATCTTAAGATAATTACTCTTTATTTAGGAATATCCCTTCCTCTGCCGTAAATGAATGCGTCTTGATGAGAACCACTACGTTTTTCCATCATATTTTTTAATTAAATAAATTTTTCTACTATATTTTCTATATATATATATATATATATAAAGAAGAGTTGAATTGAATAGAGTTTGGTGCATACTTTCTTACTATATAAGATAATCCTATTTCTCCCCAAAATTCCAGGTATCCTAAAGGAAAAAAACGGGAGATAAACATGAAGAGGGGGAAAATAGCGATTCAGTTAAGCCAAGTATTCTACTCCATTGGATTCCACTCCCAGCATAACGATGACAAAGTCAGAAGGTTCACCATCATAAAAACCAGAAGCGGCAAAAAATGATCGGAGAAGATCTTATAAATAATTGATGGCTAAATTCCTGATGCACTCTGGCCTGGCCGTTTGTGTCCGAAGCAGAATGTTTTGACGCATGTGACAAGCCTATTGCGTAATCACCTGCTAATGGTTTGGCATCCTAGAAGCCAAAACAGATGGTTTAAAGATAAATTATGTTCTTTAAAATAAATTTCAAGCTTTCCTCTTTTTTAAGCTGTTTTGTTTACAGTTGTTAGTTACAGTTTACTTTCGTGTGAATTATGCGCTAAAGTTTTATAAAATTATGCACTTTAAGACTTATCAACTGGTCGAAAATCTTACATACTAAAATTAAAGTATTCACCTTTAATCGTTGAAATATGGAAGAATATTTATTTTAAATCCTAGTGAAAAATTTCTTTTTTAGTTCTTGTTTATTTTCATAAAAATAACATTACTATGTGGCTTAACCTCTGCAATATATATCCTAAACTCCGTCATAAAATATATATGTTAAAATTCATTGTAAAAAAATAAGTGATAAAAAACATTATTTAGATTTGCGGAATTATTATATAAGCTAGAGAGAATGAAAATCCTGATCAAAACGTACTGAAAATTTTAATTGGAAAATGAGACTTACTGCATCCAAAACTGTTAAACCTATCTGAAAAATTATTAAGTGCTAAAAGGTGATTCTTAAAAACAACATCAATCTTTATACAGCAACTGGTTTGCCTGTTTCAAATCACATTTCACTTTAAAGTAACATATCAGATTTTTTATGCATACCTTGCATATGAATATCTACCTCTACTAAATGGGACAATTTTTTTCTATATTTTACTTTTTTAAGGATTCTAAACACATATAAATGCAGGGCATTGATTGACAAACGTGTTGTATACTTTATATTATCTGGAAAACGCTGAATATTAATTAATTACTCAATAAATTTCAACTCATAAATTTTAGCTCGGAAAAAACGGTTAAAAGCAATTTAATTGATTGTAATTTTACTATACTCAAATAAAGAATTCAAATAAATATAAATAAGATGGTAATCAAACTACTGTGAAAAAAATATGAGAAAAGCCCCTTATTAAATACTTTCATCTAATACAGTTAAACAACTATATTTGATTTTCAGACCAGACCGGAATTTTATCCAATTAAGTACACCTAATGAAGCCACTTAGTTCCATGCAACCACTGCATATTATAGCCGAGACGGCTAATCCGTCAGTCTCATGACCAACAGAACGGGGGTTCGAATCCCAGCCTAGACGCCACAGACACCACCCCTATTCACTTCCGCAAGTGAAGAGTTTCCTGTGTCTTGTGCTCCCCAATATATGTCTTGCTCTCTCTAATGCCCATTACCTATCCTAAAACCAATTTAAAACATGACTACAGAATTTAAATGTCAGTAACTTAACCATAATCATTCTAATTTATGACACTTCCCTTTTAGAAATTTCTCAGAATAAATGGTTAGATAACAATTTATTAAAATGTTTATTTTTACCATATTTAAATAAAGCAGTCAAACAACAGCAAAAAAGAGGAATTCAAACTGTTAACTGTGAAAAAACCATTTAATAACAGCTTTCACCAAATATGGTTAAACAACCAGAATTTCTTTGCACCAATTAGGCCCACCTGAATGAATCTGCTTTGTTCCGTTCAGCTGGGTACTTATTATAGCCGAGAGGGCTAATATGTCAATCTCATGAGCGACAGAACGGGATTCGTGTCCCAACGTCGACATCACAATATTTCATCCGCACAAGAAAAGTTTCCTGTGCCCTGCGTTTCCCAATCTTTGTCTCTGGACAATTAAATTGCAATACTCTTATTCACGCATAGATGGCAGCATCATAAAGCTGCTTACACACAAAAAAGACTAGTATTCCTCATCTTTTACGATAGTGAAACAACCAGATAAGGTAATTGAACCACATTCCACGGTTCATTTGATGAAACAGAACTCAATCACTACCTAGCTCAATTTTCAAGTACCTAATGAAAAGATCAGCTCCAAAGTCAAGTTAAGTTTCTTTTTCACAGTTTCGAAACCGTGCTATATGTAAATGGTTAAAAAACCATACAGTTTTCTATTCATGGTTTTTTAAACATACTAGTTGGAAACGGTTTGAAAACCGTGGCGCTAAAATATGTTCTTAACACTAAACTTTACTGTTAATTGGAGGAGCACACTGTAGCCGGTAATTTTAAATTTAGAATGAAAACTTAAACATTGTAATAGATCCCTTAAAAAGCAGTCGCATAGCTTTGAATATTAATTAAAACACTTTGAAAAAAGAATTGAAAGATGAACATGAAAGTTGAAGAAAATTAAAATTTATCTTTCCTTTAAGTAATATGTGGTTTTTAGAATATTATTACTTTCAATTGTTAGAATTATGAAAAATATTTTAAAAAAATAATAAGTAGATTTAGTTTATTCGTAAAATAAGCATTTTCCAAAAGAACTTATTTAAAGTATATTAACTAACTTTTCATGCAACTTGCTCATAAGCGATAATTAATAATTTTAATATAAATATTTTTTTATTTATTACTCAAAAACATTCAAAATATAAGTTCCCCTAAAATTGTATTTAAGCGTATATTTAATTAAAATTCACTTAATAGATACATTGAAATAATTATCTTAACGCAACTAAATTAAGATAAATTATTAAATTTCAGCTGCAAAATTCATTCAAATATTTTCCTAAAATGACGCGAAGAGTTTTCATTTCCGTTTATTAATCATTTCGCGTGTTGATCGCATTAATTAGAATTGCGCTCGCGTCAAAGCATTTAGCTCTTTTGTTATCGCAGTACTTAAACTCACATTCATTTTCAAAGAGACATGTTGTCATTAATTACAGTGCGGAAATTAAGTTCTCTTAATTCTTCTAGGAATGTTCAAGTTAAAAAAATTCTCCTCACCACTAGTAAACTGTTGCGCAACAATAAAATAATATTATTCATTTAAATCTAATTTTTAAAACATTTATGTTGAATAAACGGAATAATTAATTTTGAACTTAAGAAGATGTATATGTTTGGAAAATGTACAAGTAAAACAGTTTCATGATATATTTAATTATTTTAATTAAAATCGGTACAGCGTTTTCCATTGAAACATTACTCTGGTCATTTACTTGTTAGTTTATATCTTAATTTGATTAAAAAATTGTGTGATCTCTTGTGTATAATTAATATGCATTTTTTAGCTGAATGCGTACGGTTTTTGTTTAAATTAAATTTGTAGCTAACAAAAAGAAGCATTAAATCTTAATTTAAGAGTAAATTTGATGACATTTTTTGTGAAGACGCTTTTCTTACAATATACCAGACAATAATGTTTTGAAGTTAATCCTTTCATGCATAATTTTTATTGAACATATTTTTTCATATTTTTTTCATATTTTTTGTAATAATATAATCAAAATAAGCAAAGACTATTATATTTAGCACCTAAATACATTATGATTATGAAATACAGCATGGAACTCTGGTGTCTCTTACTGCATTAAAGGAAAAAAACTTCCAAAAATTAATTTTCAAATTTGCACTTACTTAGATCTAAGAGGAACATTTATTCATCATTTAAATTTCATTAATTTGCAAAATCAATTATTGATTAATTTTTAAATATAAATAAAAAAAACGACTTTCTTAGATTTTATATTTCATTACAAATACTATTTTGATAATATAACCATTTTATTAACTATTAGATTGCTTTTATAATTAAAAAAATATCAGAATATATTTTTGCTTGCAATTGGAGCGTCAGAAAAATGTATAAAATAGACAGCGATGCTTCGTCTGCGTCAAAGGGTTAAATGTTAAATGGTCATCATGTTTATTTCAATTAGATAGATTGGAGTTAACTACGAAGCACAATATTAGTTACTTAGTTCAAAGAAGAACACGACAGGTGTTAGAAATACCGAATTGCGAGTCTAATCAACGGAATAGACATGAGAAATTCATAACTTTTATAATTGCTTTCCAGTTAAACTCTTAAAAATTTTAAAGTGAATTCTTAAGACGGTTTTAAGGCTAAATCAAATGGAAAATAACAACAAAAGAATTTAAATGCAAAAAAAGCTAACTCAAAAATTACTGTTTTTCTCTTGGTGCCATATCTCTCAACCATTCCATATTACTAGAACTTCTATACTTGTATTAAAAAGGGGACTTCATTTAAAGATTAACTTGGCAAATTGGACTTTATTTATCATGAAACATTAAAATGTTTATAAAGTTATACGGTAAAAAGTACCGCCAATTACGAAGTCCGTACTTTTTACTGTGCATTACATATTTTCTGCAAAAAATTATAGTAGGAAGTAAATCTGAGCAAAATATGAGTGACTGATCATTCAGCATTGAACTGTTTAAGAATAACACATTGTTTAAGAATAACACAACTGCTTAAGAATAACACATAGTTTAAGAATAATACAACTGCTTAAGAATAACACATTGTTTAAGAATAACACAACTGCTTAAGAATAACACAACTATTAAAAAATAACACATTGTTTAAGAATAACACAACTGCTTAAGAATAACACAACTATTAAAAAATAACACATTGTTTAAGAATAACACATTGTTAAAGAATAACACATCTGTTTAAGAATAGCACATTGTTTAAGAATAGCACAACAGCTTAAGAATAACACTCTTAACAAGTAATATCACGTTACACGGAAAGAAATGTTATAAACTTTTCTAAAATATGATGAACACCAGTCGAGATGAGTTAGTAAATGACAAGTACGACTTCAGTGCCCTCTATTGACACTAAATGGGACAATATTCCCCGAATAATTTATTACAGTTTCCAAGTATTAATGGTATATTGTATTTAAAACTTAGTAATTCAAGTATAATGTTTAATGTATTAAAAAAATTTTTGAAATTTTCGATATTTAATAATGCATTGGAAGGATGAGAAGGATCTTATTATTATACTTATTTTTTGTTTATTACTGTCCACATGTCCTTGGGCTACGAATTTCGATTGCGTTCATTTCTTGTTAAATTGCCTCTAAATATTTTATGAATTAAGAAACACGTACTTTTGACATAGGTATGTAACATTGTCTTATTGTTAACATTGTAGTCCAAAAAATGTAGAATAAAGGTTAAACCTAGCTTAATTGCCATGAGTTAAATAATGTAATCTTTCTGAAATCCTTTTAAAGCCCTTCATATATCCTCTTAAAAAGCTCTTTTAAAATCTCTGATAGGCATTAAATATTTATAAGCATTCATTAATTCTTACAACAACTTCAAACTTAAAAGAATACTTCCAAGGTAAGCATCCATTATGGTAATAAATTTTCAAACCTGTTTTGAAAGAGTATTTAAAAATGTTTGAAAATGCTTTGATAGTTTAGAAATTGCTAGACTTATATCTATTTATTTTTGTATCACTGAATACGATAGCTAATATAAATACATTTATTTGAGTACAAATTAAGTAAGTTGCTGTTGTCGTATGCCATCAAGGCAAAGGGGTGCACTTCTTCTTATTTTTCCAGTGGTGCCTTTTATGGCCAAGAATTTAACATCTACCACACACCTACGTCACAGCCACACAATACGGTGAACCCATTCATACATCCATTCATTCATCCACAAATAGTAATTTTGACCTGAACCAGGGAACGATCAAACTCCAAACCAGTATTCTTAGAGTTATGACTTGTTATGGAAACATGGAGGACATTATGACCCGGCAAATTTAGTGTACACCAGTTGCCATTTATTACATGGGTAATCTTCGGCCGTCGAGGATTGAACTCCCGAACTTGAATAAAAACTGATTTCACTGGATTATTTTTAAAAATTAAGTAAATGCAAATTTAAAGGCCTCATAAAGATCACAGAACTACTAAGTCGAAAGGAAAAAATATATATATAATGCAGAACAGAGTAATAATATAAATATAAATAAACAGAGAAAATATGACAGAGTGAAAGGAATTATGTAATATTTCAAATTAATTACATTTTCGAACATGTGGATTTAGCGTCATCCTTCGAAAATTATTTCTGTTTTTGTGGATTTCTATCCAAATAAATTTCATGTTCCGCATCGATTGGAATCCTAAGAAAGCTTAAAAGCCCACGAATGTTTCAGTGAAGGTAAAATTATAAATTTTCTTTTAGTTTGTACTAGAAGTTATGAAACAATGCTAATATGTGAACCAAGGTAATTACGATGTTATTAAATGTTATTATGAATAAATACTGTTTTATTTCTGAACCTTAATTAGCAGAATTTAGCACTATCCTTAATTTATGAAAATGAGCTCAGTAAGGTCCCAATACAAAATTTTGGCTAACTGCCTTAACATGAATTGTTAGAAAACACTTCAATATATTTAATTATTATTCAATAAATTCTCAACCGATGAAGTATTTCATGTATCATCATTCCAGACTACAAAAGGATCACCAAAATAAACAGGTAGAACAATTTTTACTTTGAAAAACATTACCCCTTTTAGCCCTTTACCCCTTTTAAATTTACCCCTACTAGATGAATATTATCTAAATTGAAATGGTTGCAAAATGAAAAAAAATTCTTAACGAGGGTAATAGAAAAAAATATATTTAAAAGACATTTTCTGAGAATTTTAATTTAATTCAATCCGAAAATTCTTCGAACATTTTTTCTAGTTATTAAAGTTACTCTTGTTCTGATTCAAAAATATTTTTTACGCTGTTTTCAATTCTTTTTATTTTGTATACTTTGATTTGATTTTTTCATAATTTCTTTACTCCTGATTTTTTTATTTCATTCTTTATACTCTCTATCAATCTTATCATAAATTTGATAAATCAGTACATGAGAACGGAAATAGAATATTTTTAAAGGTGAAATCGATAATTTATCAAGATTTTTATTTTTTAAGCTGACAAATTAGGGAATAGGTAAAAAAATGTAATCTTTGAAATGATATACTTTTCCATATCTTATTAAAGGATGAAGTAGTAATTGATGAAATTCTGATATAATAAATATTCTATGAACACGAAAGATATTCCTCATTCGAGATTAAAGAAGAAAAGGGATTTATCATGGAATCATTTAAGGAAAGGAAAGTTCGAGAATCCTATCATAATACATAAATCATCAAAGAAACCTATACATCAATGAATATTTACTTGATGGTATTAAATAGTCTTCAACTATTTTTTTTAATTATTTATATAGAAAATGCATTTTTTTTAAATTAATGATTTTAAGAAAGTTGTCACTTTTTATGGTTCAATTACTGAGTTTTATGTTTTGAAGGAACAAGATGTTTTTTCAAGGAAAAAAACATTCAAGTAAAGTAATTAGGGGAGAGTCGGGTAGCCCCGCCCAGCGGGTACCCCCATCCACAGTCAATTTCATATGTATAGAATATTTTTTCAAATCAATGGACCATCGGACATTAATTGTTATATTAAAAAAAGATTATTTTCAAAGTTTCAAGTATTTATGCAGCTGTTTACCTGGCAAACAATAGTTTTGAAAATATGTTGAATACAGTAGTCATGAAATTAAGAAAAATTGGTTGAATGTTTCAATTAAACTTCATTTTAATACTAAAAAAATATTTTTTTCTATACATCCAGCATTAAAGTGTGTAGTCTTAAGTTTAATTTACACGAAGAAAGAAGTTTATATGTGAAAAATTGTTCGAGTAATTACAAATTTACAAAAAAATTGGAATTTGGGTAGCCCCGCTCACATGAATGTCGGGTATCACCGCCCAATTTTATTTCGTCGATAAATATACGGTTGCAAAGATTATTATTTTATTGCTTCAAGTTTGAATGTTATATGCATTTTTAACAACAAATATTGTTGTTATTAAATGATTGTTATTTAATGATAGAATTCACAAAAAAGTATATAAATGTGTAATAAATAAAATAATTTTGTGATAAAAATGATAAATGAGGTTTATCTATGGTCAATACATTGGTAACTTTCATTTACACCTGAAAAAACAGTCAAAAAACATCATTTTTGTAACTGGGTGGAGCTACCTGACACATTTTGAAAAGATCTGAAAAACATGTTTTTTTAAATTTCTATTTTTTTAAGTTAAACTATTCTTTTTTGGGTTTATTCTTTTTGCATTATTAAATTAGATGGTAAAACAATAGAAACATACAAAGATCTTGATTATTACTCTATATTATACAGAAATATAAGTAATACTCCTTAAGTGAGCGGGGCTACCCGACTCACCCCTACTTGTTTTCAGAAAATTTTTGTGTTATTATTATTGTTATCATATGTTGCCCATATTTCGAGAATCAGGTATACAAATTCGTTGAAAAAAATTTATGCTTACTCAGAAAAATACATTTTTTTATCTGATTTTGAAATTTAAAATCTTGTCTGCACCAATTAATAAACATATTTAAAAAGATCACCTCCATGTGCAATAAAGTTTGAGTTCTTGTACTTGAATATCTCATCATTGCATAAACAGTTATGCAGGGGTTTTCTCTTTTACTCTTTGTACTTTTATGATCAATGTAATACACTTTGGAATAATATCTAAGAAAAAAGATTAAATAAATTGTTATTTTTCATATGGTAGAATTTTTATATTTTAATCGTTAGATTTATTTAGCAGAAAAATATTGAAATAAAAAGAACAATCGTTTTCCTTAAGAATTTCTTTTTTTATTATATATTTTTCTCGCACAGAAAAATTCAAAAGAAATATAATTTTTAATGATGACTATAGTTTCAAGTATAGAGTAAATGTAGCTATCGCTATTTCGGGACCTTAAAATGATAAAATCAATGGTTGAGTGTACGTGTTAATGGTCTGAAATAATTTAAACAACTTACGTGCTTCTTCGTAGTAGTTAGTGAAAACTTCCGGAAGAATAGTTAAAAGTATTTATCTTTTGTAAGTATCTCTGACATGAAAGGAATTTACTTTATTTCTTATAACAAAAATGATTTTGGTATGGAAAACAAAAAGAAAAAGAACAATGCTAATTGGAAATACGAAAAGGCAAGAAATGATAATAAACAATTGGGGAAAATAAAGTAACTATTAACTTTGATTCCCAAAATATTTTTTCATGAGGTAAGGTACTATTTTAATTCTTTTGACAGTTGATTAAAGTACCAGAAAATAAATAAATTAAAATTGTTCGGTTGAATATTCTTATTATTCAGTCGTAATTATTAAATGCTTTGTGCTAGTTATGTACAGTTTGAATCTGTATATTTACAATTCACTAATTTATCATTTACTGTGCCATATTTATTAAATTTTTATCCTCAGTTAAAGATTAATAAACGCATTTTAGTTACGCTTTCTTTGAAATAAAAAAAATGTATTTGATTTAAATCAAATTTGTTTTCTTATAAGGACAAAGTTATTATTTTAAAAAAACTTCAATAAAACTATCTTTCATTAAAACAATTTAAGTTTTACTTTATCATTTTAGATCTCCTCTATTAATTAACACTTAAAATAATATTGACATGTATCTGATGCAAAATGTATCAGGTATATGTGATGATACTCTGCTGTATCAGTACCAATTTGTAACTGATTATTTCAAGATTGAAATTTTCTCATAAATTCGAAATTCAACCGAATAAAAATTAAAAAAATTAAATTCAATACAAACAAAGAAACTTTCACTTCATAATTTTTAATCATGTCAATTATTTAAGATATTTTTATTAAGACATATTGTCTATTATTTAATTTCACCTACCACTCTAGATGTAAAAAGTACTTTGTATTGATTTTAGAAACACATATAACATTTATACCATTAATATATTGTATTGGGCATAATTTCCGCACTGAGCACAGTTCTGGCGTAAAATATCCTCAGTGGTAGACTAATCATGGGTTAGAAACCTCTTTCTATCAGGCTTACCGTGAGAGGGTTTAGTCTCCACGTAACGTAAATGAAACTTAGTTCCATCATAAGACCTCCACAAAGCCAAATTTCTCCCAATACTTATCCAGGAGTTCCCTTGTCTTCAGTAATGGGTTTAATACCAGGGATACGGTGTTCAATTTAGTCGTAAACACAAAAAATTATATTGGCTGTTCAACTACGGTTAGAAAATATTAAAGCACTTATACTAGCAAATTTTTATTTATTTACTTTTTTTAAAAAACCGTTTCTTGAAATGGATGCAGAAGCAACTGAGTTAAATATAGAACAAAAAATAATCCCATAATTTAAATATGATTCACCGAAATTCAGTTCAAATTCGCTTATTTTCTATTCTATATAGACGATAGAATTTCTTTAATGTTACATTTTTATCTATCATGGATGATGGGGAGCTTTTTTCTTTTTTTTTTCTCCACTCTTCAAATACTTCTGACATTTTTGCAACAATAAACCCCTGAGGAGATATTCTGCATAGCAAAAATTCTCGAAAGTTTTCGTCTCGGCTCCAAATGCTAGCGCGGTTCCACTCAAAATGTAAGAACTAGGAAAGGTGCTCCGCAAAAAGTCAACGATAGAAGAGATCTTTGCAAAATATGCGGTAGAAGCTGGATAAGAAAATCTAAGAGAATGAGAAAGACTTGTTTGCGCTTAGAGGCAACGAATTTCAAATATTTTTAAAGAAGAAAAAAAAGAAGTATAGCAAAATGATAGTTAGGGAATTCAGAAAGTCATTTCTTTTTTCTGGCTTACATAGTAATAAAATATAATGCACCGGGAAAAACTTTTGAGATTATTAAAAGTTATTGTTATTTAAAAAGCATATTTTATTCGTTCAGTAACCAACCCAATTTCGGGTTTTTAATGACTAATAGTCAATATCCAGAATGCAGGGGATCTAAAAGATCAAATATTGGGAGAAATGTTGCCTTCACTAAAGACTTTTTGATGGAACTAACCCGCGTTTGCGTTAAATGGACAAGAAAACCGTGAAAACTTCACAAGGTTAGCCTTACGGTAAGGGGACTCTAACCCACGATCCGTTTACCACTTAGGATATTTTACGTCAGCACCGTGATCGATGCGAGTCGGGTGTGGAATTCGTATCGACACAATGTTTACTATTTTCCCTTCAACAATTGAAGAGTTTCTAGTATCCATCATCTCCCAATTGGTGACCCAGGATTATTAGAATACGATACTCTCATTCACGTACAGATTGATGCACCATAACTCTGTTAAACTCAAATCAGTTCAGTATTTCTCATCTCTCACGATAGGTGAAGCAAACAGATAAACTAATTGAACCACATACCACTGTTCATTTGGTAAAACTCAACTCAGCTACAACCTAACTCCTATGTCCATTACCTAAAGAAAATTGTAGCTTCAGCTATATTTCATTTTTACAGTTTGGAAACTATGCTAGTTGTAAATGGATAAAAAATCATATAGTTTTTCATTCATGGTATTTCTAACCATGTTAGTTGTAAACTGCTTCGAAAACATAAAGATAAAAAATATTCTTTTCCTTAAACTTCATGGTTAGTTGGATTGACAGACTGATGTCGATTATTTTACCCTAATTTTAGAAGGAAAATTCTGACAGTGTAGAAGTAGCTTATTTCCTCAATTTTTTTTTTTTTTGAAAGAGAAATAAATTTTCGCAGCTTATTATAATATATAAATAACAAATATATTTTCTTACCGGAAATTTCATAATTAAGTACACTTCTAAGACCTAGAAAAAAAGTATAGATACTGCTTGCTTATTTTCACCGGAAAAGGAAAAAAATATATATATTTCACATTTGTTTCTATCTGTTAAAGATAAAGAGACGATCTGAGACAAACACTTGCTACTTTTTGCCAACTTTTGTGTTTCTGACAGTAATTTTTACAACTGTTTGTGAAGTAAAAATTAAAGAAAAAATCAATTTTAGGCAAAACTGTATATATATTTTGCAAAAGCTTAATCACAGTTTCGTACGAATAACAAGAGAATTAGTGAATATGTGTAAATTTTTCATATGCTGTAGTAGTTAGCATAGAATATTTTAAATATATGTAGACGATCTGAGACAAAAAAAACTTGAATTTTTTTCAACTAATAAGAAAACATATAGTAATTCCTTAACATACAAAACATACATAACATAACATAACATAACATAACATAACATAACATAACATAACATAACAAAACATAACATAAGTGACAAAGCTATTTCTATATTTCTCAAAAAGCTTAATAACACCATTGTACGAATTACAAAAATTGATGTATATGACTAAATTTTTCATACGTAGTAGCAGTTTGAAAAATTTTAAATATATAAATCCCAAAATGAAATTGAAAAAAAGGACGTTCGTTTAATTTTAAATGCATAAAAGCAATCATCCGAAAGTGCAGAAGAATTATTTAATATGAGATTTTCACTATTGCTGCCGGTTGGACTGATATTATTTAAATTTATTAACTTGGACCCCTTGATTCTCGTTCAATTTCGGAGGGTGAAAAGTCGACTCACTTTTAGAAAAAAAACTCTCACTTTTAAGGATTTAGAAAATCTTGAACTATATTTCTTTACTTTGAGAATTATTTCATCACGAAATCACGAGCTTTGTGACGAAACGGCAACGCTGATATGTATAACGAATTTTTTTTCCTTAATCCGAAACCTCATCGCAGTTAACCAATTTTTGGCCAAAGGTGCACAAACGCACCATTTCGAAAAATATTTTTCAAATGTATTCTGCTGTTTTCGAAGATTCTGAAGACATTCATAAATTATAAGTAATTCAATAGGAATAAATACTTTTTGGAAAGAAATGTTTAAACTATTTTAATTTTTTTAACTTAAAGCGGTTATTGACAAACGAAATTTTTCTGAAAATGTATAATTATTCCCTTAGAGATTTATCATATGTTTTTATGATGGATTGAAGGTGCAAGTTAGTAAATAAAAAACATAATAAAAAAATTTAATAAGAAGCAAGTGTTCAATTAAATGGTTTGTTCATCAGTTTGGTGAATGGTGCATATACATCGCATTTTATTTCGTACATTAAATATACTTTTTCGAACGCCAAATTTTTTGTGACTTAATGAATGTAATGCAAGCATATTTCAATGAATTATATCCACAATTTATAAAATGTCTATGCTTGGCCTAAAATAGGTTAATTGCGGGAAATTGTTAACTGTAATGATGAAGTCTAGACAAATAAAAATTTAATACCGAAATAAACCGACATTCTTATGTGATGTTCAAGGAGTTGAATACGTATCAGGAAGATCTCGGGTTTTAATCCTAGGACACGGGTGTAATTTATCTCTTTGTTCTATTTGTCTTTAGTGTGTTATTAAGGAGAAATTGACCCAGCTATGTAATTCCACTATTCAGTTATAATTAAAAATGTCAGATAGATTCGGCACAACCAGATTCCTTTTATTTCCGAAAAAAAATATGAAGACGAAATATTATTTTAACGATAGACAAAATTCATTCCCTAGAAGAAGTGGCGATGGTTATTTCGCCTCTTTAACAAAATGTTCGCTCGGAGCATATACCAGGAAACGGTTTGATCAAAAAAGAAAGTTTCGTGAAATTTGAGCATCAATTTTTACAGCTTATACATGAGGATGGATGGCAATTTAAATTTAATTAAGTTAATTGCAAAAAATAGATTAAGTTGGCAGATATATGGTTAGACAAAGTACAACAAACCTATAAACATTTATATTTTAATATAAAGTCGTGGCACAGAGTCTTTGCAATGCTAAAGTAGTGCAAGGCAAAACTGAAAATCCATATTAATTCAAACATATATGAAATACACATTTCTTCAAAAACATATTTTTTACATTATCATAATATTTAAATTTAAGCATTAACAAGCAACACATGATAACAGAACAGAAAGCTTAACAATCAACCTAACATAACAACCTAACAAGCAACATAAAACTTTTTAATTACTTATGCGTCAACCAAATTTTTCTACTCATTTATTATATTTAATTTGAGTGAATGAAATTTTAATTTAGGCATAAATATTTTAAATACATATGATCTATGACCTTAATGGCATCGGTTGGTTATTATAACACAATTATGAAAGAGTTGATTCGTTAAAAAAATTTGAGGACAATCTTGCTAGCACTATAATTGGTACGGAGTGTAGACCAGTTGCAGAGCCTTTACTAAGCTAAAATGGTAAGTTGTTATTGTTGCTGTTGTTGGCCATTAAGGCAGAGGGGTAGCCATTGTTCTTGTTTTCCAGTTGCGCCATCGATGGCCAAGAATTCGACTTCTCCCGCACAGATACGCCACACCCGTTTATAGGGTGGGCCCATTCATCAATCGAATGCAATTTTGGCCTAAGCCAGAGACCGATCAATCTCCAATTCCGTATCCTCAGAGGTATAATTTGCTATAGAAACATGAAGGACTTTGTGACCCGACAGATGTAACGTGTACCAGTTACTATTTACTGCACGGGGAGTTTTCGCCTTTCTGGATTCGAACCCCCGTTCTCAGGAAAATCCAGAGAGTCCAGTGTCCTGCCAACCAGGCTGTCTCCGCCCAAAATAGTAAGTAACAAAAGTATATATCGACATTAGTTTAAAAATATCTACAATATATATTTCTTCATAAACATACTTTTTGCATTATCACAATATTTAAATTTAGGCATTATTGGTTCTAGACTTCGTAGTCAAACCTCTCAAGCTTCAACTTTAAATTATTTATACCGAAATCATTTTATACTTAGAAAGCAAATACATAGTCAATGCTGTAAAAACGATCCTTTTTAATGGACACTGTAAATCTTAGAAACGAGAAAGCAACATATAATTTTCTTACGTTACGATTGAAAAATGAATCTTTACTTTTATTCTAGGTAGGAAATTCGGTAAGAAAATAAAAGAGAAAGAGAAAAAAAAGTCTCCTTAATGTGCTGGCTATGAAAGAATCATTCCGTTAGACTGCAACAGACAATCAAAAAAGAAAAATGACACGCCGACTGCAAACAAAACATTTTATAAATGGATATCCAATTCATCAACATGGAATGATGAATTCAAACACTGCTACTTTAATTTAAAAATAATTGTTTTTTCCCCCCATAGAAGTTTATAAGCTGCATTTGTTACAAAATTAAAGAAATAGAAAAGTTTTCTCTTTTTTTATGCTACAGCTGAATTCTGTTATTCGTTTTATTATATTTAATTTGAGTGAAAATATTATAATTTAAATATAAATATTTTAAATATAAATATTTTATGATTGTGGTGATATCGGTATATTTTTTATTAAAAATTATGAAAGAATCCAATAGTTAACAAAATGTAAGACTATCTTTTTAATACTATAGTTAGTACTATCTTAGTAATAGCAATAGTATAATTAGTAGTAATAGTATTATCACTATCTTAGTAATAGTATAATTAGTATATAAGTCCAGATGTGTTAAATTCGTTGGCTTTAGCCTAGAGGTTTATTCTTAGTATTTAAAGCGATAAAAATAAGATCATTTAGCATATTTGCCATCTTTTACATTTTTCGGGAATGAACTACACAAGTGGTAGTAAAAATATGATTAAAATTCTAATCAGAGTTGAAATATTTTATTTGTTTTAAAAATTGCTATTGTTTTGAAACTATATTGCCTAAATAACATCTATTCATATGAATGTTTAAGTATTTGCATGTAGTAAAGGTTAAAATCTTTTTAAAATCGATTTTCCTATACGTTCTTTTGAAAAATATTAATAAATCTTATTACCACTTTAGCTATAAAAAGGAAATTATATGGAAAATCTGATTTGTAGACAATGGCAAAGGAGTTCAAAATAAAATAATGATTGAGCCGAATAAAATAGTTGAAATCCAAATAATGTTGAGATTTTGAAGGATTTTTCCTCAATGTTAATTTTTTCCTCTCCAAAATATTTAACAGAAAATTACGAATAATTTGAAAAATGTATGTTTTAAATATATTTCTTTAATTGCATTTAAGAAATCGGGAAATAAATTTTAAAACTGGTGAATTTCAAATATATTTAAAAATGATAATAAAATTTAAAAATTATGTTATTTTGAATTTAAAAATTTATTATATTTAATTTGAAAGTTAAAAAAGTGATTCTACTCTGAAAGGACTGTTAATAATTCTAATTTTGCACTTATTTTTTTATTTATGGGAATGGAATTTATTTTCCGTATTGTTACTTGGTAGTAACATATTTCAGATTTTGATACATATTTAAACATTTTATGGCAACTGTATTAAATAATTTCGTCCGTCACGGACTTGACAAAATCTAGTACTCTAATTACTGAAATATACTTATATATATAAATATATATATATATATTATATACATATATATATACATATGCTGGAGGGTATGTATATATATATATATATATATATATATATATATATATATATATATATATATATATATATATATATATATATATATATATATATATATATATATATATATATATATATATATATATATATATACATACCCTCCAGCTTATGAGGATTTTGAAAATAATTCTCTCTAGTGGTAGCGAACCAAAGTAGAAATTTTTAAAGCAAATGGATCTCTCATAAAACTTCTATCAGAACTTAAGAATCTTGCCATATGGCCTGCACTTTTATAAGTAATAGTGGACAAGTTACGCTAAAATAATTTTTGTTTAAATATTAAGACATTAATTTTGCTACCGTCCGAAAAGAAGATTTCTGAAACTACGGAAATTCTGTAGCAGTTGGAGGGTATATATATATATATATAAATATATATATATATATATATATATATATATATATATATATATATATATATATATATATATATATATATATATATATATATATATATATATATATATATATATATATATATATATATATATATATATATATATATATATATATATATATATATATATATTCTAGGTTAAAGGTATTGTGTTTAAATTCGAAGTTATTTTTTTTGTTGTTGCTACTTGCCAATACCAGCAAGCCTGCTATGTGAATCCAAGCTGTTTTAAAGCAGACTGTGCGTCTCCTGTTTTTTATAGGCGCCATCTATGGACAAGAATACGACTATACTTCATACATAAATCCACAGATCGTAATTTTGATCTGAACCAGAGATCGATCAATCTCTAATTCCGTATCCATAAAAGTATTGGTTTGTTATAGGAGCTTGGAGGACTTATTGCCCCAACAACGTGCACCACTCACCATTTAATAGATGGGGATTCTTCGGTTGGCGGGATTCAAGCTCAAAGCTCACGAATATGACCCCAGCTTCCTACTAATCAGCCTATAAAAGACCACAAGCTCTTTTTTTTTATTTATTTATTTATTTTTTATTTTTTTTTTTTAAATTCTTCATTGAAGACTTTCATTGAAGACATGTTTTCATAAGCATGCACAGCACAATAGAAAGAGGAGAATAATTCTATCGAACTAAAAATCAAAAAAAATAGTTTTACATAAAGTTCAAAAAATCTCCCGTTTAAATAAAATAATGATATCATTGGTTATTTTGTAAAAATATGATTTAAAAATCATGCAAAAATGATTTCTATCTACATAATTTTCACTTCGCTTTTCTTCTGAATTTTGATATATTGCAATTAAATCCATAAATATTTTGACCCGGTAGACAAATATTCCAAAGACGTTCTCCCAACCTTTAGAAAAATTCCCAAATATAAAAATAACTTCATTTAAATTATTATTTTCTTTGCTTATAATAAACGCAAGCTGCTGAATATCGTCACTTTTCATTTTTTGATGAAACGTATACTTTAAGATTTAGATTGAAAGATCAAGTCATCGAAGTAAATAAAAAATATAAAAATACTTAGACGAAGAAAATGTCTTGAGTGCGAAGCCTCTCTGTGAGTATATTTCACACTTCAGTTGAGTTAGGCTCAAAGAAAAAGTAATCGTTTCTTGAAAAGCATCCGAGGGAATATATTCGTAAATTTTACCCTAGGTTATAAATACTGTCTTTTCTTTGACGGAAAGATAACGGCTGAATATTTGTCACTAAAAAGAAGTCTTTCTATTCAATATGTTAACAGAAATAGCATAAAATTCTGTATTGATATTTCATATGGTATTTTAGCCGACTCTACTGTTTCAAGTTAAAATTTGATTTGTATTCCAGCTTTTTTTATTCAATAAGGAATGTCGTGAGCTTCATAAATGTAAGCCGTTTCTGCTTTTTCTGAATATTTTGCATGAAGAATTTATTTAAAATCCCTAGAGATGCATTAAAATTTTTATGAAATTGCTTTCACTAAATAAAATTATAGTTTGAATTTAAATTTTATTTTTATTTTTTGAAAAAAAAGAATTAGAAAATAAAAAAAGAATTAGCAATGCTATTTATTATTTTTATATAAAAGGTATACGGAGAATAAATGAAACACTCATTTAGACACTATAAAACATATAATATATACATATATATATATATATATATATATATATACATTATAAAGAGTAATGTTTATTCCCAGGACAGTTATTCTTTATTCAGAAATATCGCATTTATCGTAGAGGATGTGTCCTGATGAAGACCGGTACCTTTCCCGATTGAAGGTTTTTCCATTTTATATTTCTAATTTTATTTGATTATTATTATTCGTGTTTATGTAAACTCATAAAACTCATCTTACTCTTAATCAAAATACTTTAAAGGGCAAATTCTACTCCCGAAGTTTGACCAATATGAAAGATTGAATTCCTCTCTCTGAGCAAAAGATGCATTCCTTGAATTGTTAAAGGTACTGCCAAGAGCACATTTCGCTGGTTTAATGCGTTTGAAAGGTCGAGACAAGACTGAGTAGCAATAGTGCGAGAAGGTGGATAATGTCGCAGTCACAAGTAGCAAGTCAACTGTTCAATGTGGATTATCCATCGAAAGTAGGCGTTAAAAATCGAAGTGGGCGTTACTGTCATGGTAGGCGTGTTCCATACCTGCCAACTTTTAATCCTTTTGACGATGATTTTTCCCCGTGGTAGTAAAATGGAATTTAAATTACAATTTTAGACAGAAACATACGCTGTAATTTTGAGAAGTTTATGCTGAATACAATAACACTATTATATTGGTTACACCACTATTGCTTAATTTTTTAAGAAATAGTGGTCGTCAAAAATATTATAAATTAGGTTTATAAATGCAAGGAATATATAGAAAACATACATTTTACTACCACTTTCAATGTAGAAATAAAATTTTACGCCAAATGAGTTAAAGTTGGCAGGTATGGCATTCACGTCACGTCCGGGTTACCAATGTGGGGCGAGGGTAGCTATCGAACATGTCAACCGTCATCTATGACAGTCGAGTTAACATGTCTTATATACTAGTGAATTTTAATTATAATTTTGTAGCGGTAGCTACCTTACAGTACATACCCTACACACACACATATACATATACAGTGAGACCTGTTTTTGTTCGGTCCTTTTTTCTGCGATTCTGTTTTTGTGCGATTGGCTTTATGCGATTTTATTTTTGTGCGATTTTTTTGTGCGAAGTATTTTTATGCGGTATATGAATCTTAACGGCGTTAGCACCAGTTTAATGTTTCCTATCAATGTGCATATGCATGTTGTGGACGAACTCTGATTACGCGATCTCCTTGACAGCGATGTATCTTAACTTCACGATGCTCTGTTTATTTACTTTCATTAGTTCATTTATTATCGTCAACTCCATTTTCTCTTCTGTTTAAAATTTATTCTGCGTTAAACCAGTTGAAGTAAATCAGTAAAAAATCGTTTGCTGTTTTAAAATACTTAGTATTTTAAAATTAAACCGTAATTTTTATTTTGTAAATTCTCGTCGGCGTGTATCTCAAATACTATACGCTTCGTATTCGGAGTTTTATACACGATTCGTTAGATTAAGGATTCATTTTATGGTGAGATTAAAGGTAAAAAAATTAATTACTTTTGTTTCTATTTATATGTAGTTTTTATGATTTTTGTTTTATTTTATCTGATCACTGACTTTATGGTACCAAAAAACAAATTATTGAAATCCTATCTTCAAGCGATTTTCAACCAATTCCTTCCAAGAAGATGTGCGTTTTGGATTACGACGAGTAGCAGCAAATAATGTATAATTAATGTATAATTTGAAAACTTCTACATGTATATGTACAATGAAGAATTAAATATTTTTAAAATTTCCTTAGGTCTAATTTAATTATTTAATTTTATTGAAAGCATTCTCTTATCTATTTCATGAATCATTGATGTATTTTCTGAGTCCGACTTTTTTTATGTGGTCCCTATCAACCGCATAAAAAAAGTTTTTGGTGGTATATGGTACAAACTTGTTTATTACATGTCAGAATTTATAAAATTTTCGAATTTTTTTTGTGAGATTTCTTTTATGCGGTCCCTATCCACCGCACAAAAAAAGGTTTTACTGTATTTATATATATAAATATTCATTATCGGCACTTTCAATTAAGTTCTAAAAATATTATAAATCAACTGATATAACAGTGGCAAGTTCATGTATTAATAATAATAGATATATGAACTAAATGTATTACTAAAATAAACATTTTAAGTTTATTAATTTCCTGATAATTTAATTAGCTGGTAAAAAGACTGAAACTACTTCAGCTCATGTTGAAACACTTTGGGAATCTAATTGAAATTAATCATTCCTATAAATTATATATAAAAATCATTTAAGTCGTATGATTTATTTAATATGTATCGCAACTATTATGTAGCAATGTAAACCTTTAGAAACTCTGTGAGGAATCAAATCTGGATCTATTTACTTCCCGGTATCAAGCTTTAAAAAGGTACTGTTTCGTACTAATAATTCCGTAGTTATTGAAAGCAGCAGGGACCGGGAAGTAATCAATTTGCCCAAGTGAGTACTTCGAAAATTACGCAATTCGATACAAATTGATGCAAGTTGATACATTGATATTAGTGCTTGTTCCTCTGTGGTATATATATGGAGTTAGTCAGCATTTGTGAAATTAAAAATGAATTCCTGATGGATTATAAATGGTGCTGCAGTCTAGCGACTTAAAAAGGACTTTGCATTTTTGAAAAGGAAATTATTTTGCATTTTTTTATGAGTGAATTTTTATTAGTTAACTTTATACTGCAGCGAGGAATGGATACAAAATGTTATTACTATTTTCATGATATATTCGTTTAAAGTACTTGGAGGTGTATTTTTAAGATATGTAAGGGGTAAAATGGTGCGTAAATTTGTTTCTTCACTTTTCAAAATGTTTTCCACTGTTCTTAAACAAAATATTAAAAAATATTAAAATAAATGATTATTAAAAATTACTTTTTACATGAAATTATTAACAAGTTTTATAATTATGTGTAAGCATTTTTCGATTGCTTTAAAAATACTCGGCGTGTGGAAAAATAATTAAATGTTAAAATTAACATTAAGGAGTCTAAACTTTTGACAACTCTCCTGCTTAAACTATTACGACCATGAAAATAACGTAAAATCGGTATGTCTATTCAGAGAAAGTACGTTTTTGTGTCGGAATTCATAACTTTAAACATCGCTTGCACTGACTGATTATCATCTTTGAGCTCCCGTGAGTGCTTAAAAATCCGGTCATTCGATCAAAAGTTATGTAGAATATGTCTTTTTTGCGAATTGTATAATCAATCCTTTTACATCACTGCACAAGGTAGTTGAATGAAATAGATTGATCCACGAGTTTCCTCGTCTTCTGAATTGGGTTCAAAATTAAAAGACGACGGCATTGAATATTGGTAGTCAAAACTTCAAAATTGGGTTGGCTATTCAACAGCGATTATAGAATTAAAAGAAAATCAATAATCACATTTTTTATAAGTATTAAACATCAGATATTTTAATAAAACATTGTGACCATATCTTGCTAAATGCAACGTAAATTACTTTTGTTAGCGGGAAAACGATAGATCACTAACTTTTTTTAAACATGGTTACTATGACGAGTGAACTTGTATAAGTAGTAGAGAAAAATTATAGAAGCAAATTGCTTTTGCTAATTCTTTATCTGGAGCAATATATTTGTAAATCAAATTAAATTTCCGTCAATCTTATAAAACATTAAGAGCTTAGTGGATGTAACTGGTAAGTGACATTTCCAGAAGTAATCAAGGAAAATGTTTGCCTCAATACGGACATGTTTAAAGTAATAGAATTGTTTATGCTTTTTACGTTTATATAAAAACAACTAATCCTCATTAGTTTTGATAATAATAGCATGATTTTTATCATTTAATATACTGGTAAATGAAATAAGGCAGAGAATTTGCAGTGCCACCTAATATTACTTCTATATTTTATAATTTTTATAATTGTCGTGAAATAGTCGATCAAATTTTGAGTTTACAACTATCAATGTACAAGTCCGTAGCCGTATAATTTTGAACCCAATCCAGACGGCAAGGAGATTCTGGATAAAGTATTGGGAGAAATTTTGCCTTTCTGATGGAACTAACTCGCATTTACGTTACATAGAGAGGAAAACCTCCAGCGGTTAGCATGACGTCAAGGGGACTCTAATTTATTATCTGTTTACCACTGAAGACATTTTAGTCAGCACTGTGATAAGTGCGAACCGTGTGCGGAATTCGTATCGACCAGCCATCGCTGGGACTTGAATTTGGATTTCCGGGAGGTGACAACACTATCTCCTGAGCAGCCACGAATCGTATTAATTCTAAAATAAAATAGTTAGAATAATTCTTTTTTCTACTTACTCTGATTATAGCCTGTCTGAAAATGCCACTCCTTTGACTAAGTTCTTTATTTGTCACTTTTTTCCCCATTTTAGCAACTTTGCACAGAAGAAACAGGAATAAAAGAAACATTGCGAAATGCAATATAAGGGCATAATTATCAAACATAACGTGTCTAAATCAATGTAATTTAACTTTAATGAATTCGAACAGATTTCAGAACAGATGAACTTGTATTAAATGTTCTGCTATTGCATTTAGCATTCTCCTGAGAGTTGATTATCTAACTCTTATCACTTATTTGAATTGCAGGCGGCTGATCAAGTAATTACCATAAATCCATATAGACCTTTGAACTTCATTGTATGCTCAGAGACTCTGACTACTTCTTACTAAAATGAGGATATTGGAATGTTGTGTTTCATGTAAATATGTTTGGACATATACGTATCCAATTTTATATAATTAAATTTTATTAATAAGACTTGTATGTTTTTTTCAGGTATTAAACTAGTTCAAAACATTCAAGATTGGGAAATATATTTTTTTTAAATTATTTTTTTCGAAATGATGCATGGAGACAAAATAGTCATTTAACTATGAAAGTGCCGGTCAGGTGGCCGAGTGGTTAGCGTGTCTGACTGTGGAGCTAATGGCCGCGGGTTCGAATCCCGCTCTGGGCATGGATGTTTCTCTCTCTGTGTTGTCTTCTGGTGTGTGAATGAATGAATGTGGCCCACCCTATGAACGGGTTTGTGGCAGTATGGCGTGGGTAACGTTGCTCGCCTCCGTGACTTTGGTTCACAGGTGCCCACTGGGTAACGATAAAGGAGCAACATTTCCGGCACCTTCCATGGCGAAGAACGAAAGTTCAGTGCCTGCCGTTATTAAAAAAAAAGAAAAAAAAGCTATGAAAGTAACCATCATATAAAAATGCAGTACTAAGTTGTTTATATTTGTTAATAATTTTTCGAATAACTTCTATTTAAAATGTCGAAGCACTCTGTGCCTTAACTTCAAGGCCAATAGATTGTATCCATATTTTTAATAAATCGTGATAATAAATTAACTTTACAGACATATGGCCCTCTCTAGAATATGCCATTTGAGTGAAAGGAATAAAATTTTGTACACAGGTATTATGATCTATGTGCTCAGTTGTCGAAAACGATTGTATAGTTCGCACGGCGATTGAATTTCAAAATGTTCAAATACCAATCTTCCCTCTTATTTTCGTGTTTAAAACGTATTCCTTGCAATAAGAAACCTAAAATTCAATGTGATGTAAAGGCACAAAAAAGTAGTCGAAATAGGTTCAAATAGCAACCCTCTAATGTTCAAATAGCAACCCTCTAATGTTCAAATAGCAACCCTCCAATGTTCAAATAGCAACCCTCCCTCTTATTTTCGTGTTTGAAACGTATTCCTTACAATAAGAAACCTAAAATTCAATGTGAAGCAAAGACACAAAAAAGTCTTCTAAATAGGAAAACAACTATTCCATAAAAATGCAGCACTTAATTGATTTTATCTAGTAGATATTGTTTCGATAACCTGCCATTTAAAGTTCCCAAGCACTCTTTACATTGACTTCAAGTTCAATAGATAATATTCATATTATTTATACATCGTGATAGTAAAATTACTTTGCTGACTGATTAGCCTCTGGAAAGCATAACATTTCATTGGACGAAATAAAATTCCGTACATAGGTATTATGATCCATTTGCTCAAGAAGGATGTAAATAACCATGGCGTAGCTCTCACGGTTACTGTTATATTGACAAAATTTCCAAATGTCATCAACCATTTTTTTTTCTGATTGAAGCGTAATCCTTACAGTTAAAAGCTTAAAATGGAAAACAAGAAATTGCAACACTGGGCTTTTGATGAGCATCGCCATTTTTGGTAACCATTAAAGAGAATAGCGAGTGATTAAAACCATTACAAACAGAAAAAAATTGCAAAAGAAGCATTTTTTTGTTTTAAAAATATCTTCCTCATATCCGACATATTCAAAGTTTCTACTCTGTTTCAGAAGTTTTTCATTACCCTCTGGTTTCATTAGCGATCCCGAAGTAAGCCGATGCTTGGCAAAAGCTAAAACTATAGTTCCAACACCATTTTAGATTTTTTACTGAAGCGATTATGTTTCAATCATGAAAAGTTGGTTTCTATTAGAAAGTTTCAAAATCTGTCTCTGTAACTGAAACCGTGAGAACTACGCAATTGTTTTTAGCATCATTCTTGAGCGCATAGACCATAATGCCTATGTACAAAATTTTATTCTGTTCACATAAACGATATGCTCTCGATAGGGTCATATGTCGGCGAAGTTGTTTTATAATCCTCCTGCATATTATGATAGTCAAAACTATCTTGATTTTGCAAAAATAAATTCGAATAATAAAGCACACACATTATGGTACTATTTTTTTTTCTCTTTTTGAAAAAGGACCGTCCTTTAAAAAGGACTCTTTACTGTTGGAAATTTCCCGAAAAAAGTAGCTAAATAACAATTTATTTATTTGTTATTTCACCTTATTCAAACAAAACAGTCAAATAACCATAAAAAAGATCGTAATCGAACTGTAAACTGTGAGAAAAACTGTTTATTAACTGTTTTCACCAAATACGGTTAAATAACCATAATTTTATCGCACCCAATGAGCCACCTAATGAAGCCACTTAGCTCCTTGCAGCTGTGTGCAAATTATAGCCAAGAGGGCTAATGCGTCTATCTCATAATTGACCGAACGGGGGTTCGAGTTCCAGCGTTGACACCACAATAGTTCCTCATGCGCATGAAGAGTTTCCACTGCCCTACACTCTTCAAAATACAATACCTAACGAAAGCTCTAATGTCCAATTAAATTTCGCTTTTTTCGTTTTTGAAACCGTGATAGATGTAAATGGTTAAAAACACATATTGCTTTGTATTTAAGATTTTATAAACATACCAGTTGTAAATGGTTTAAAAACTGCAAAGGTAAAAAAATCTTTACTCCCTTTTAACTTTACTTTTAACTGGATGAACAGACTACTGCTGATTATTTAACCATAATTTTAGAGATAAAAAATTCTGACTGTAACGACACAATTGTGTCTTTAATGCCTCAAAACTGCAGAAAAACGGTTTCAGATATTAAAACCTGTATTTGTTTAAATCTATGCAATTCTTGCGCAAGACAGGCAACAGTTCATTTTTCAAAGAAATATAGTAACTGAAAACTGTTCTTGATATAGACCATGCAATCAATGATCGATTTAAAATGATAGAGCTGCAAAAAGAAATATATTTCTCCACTTTTGTTTTAGAGTCTGGCAAATGTTATATGTGAGAACAAAAAAAAAATTTTTGTAAGTCCTTGTATTTGATTTTATTCCTAGTCTTTCATCTCTTTGATCTATCACTAAAAGCTGATTGCTCGAGAATTTGAGTTGAAAAAAATTCAATTTTTGAAGAGCTTTCAAAGCTGTAGAAAGTGTAGGAGTAGACTTTTTAAAAGCTAAAAAAAGTTGCCTCCGTATATTTTAGTGCATCGGAAAGACCAGGTACAAAATAAATACAAATGTTTTAATTTTACATAAACCCTTTACACTTGAAAAGTAACTTTCAGCAACCGTTGCCACCTGTAAAATAACAACTCTAAGTGTCAAGATGTTTACATCTTAATGTTTGCTGACTACTTTATTTCTTTGCATCTAGTTATTTCATGCTAAGATTGCCAGTTGCGTTTGTTTGCAACGGTTGCGATTGCTTATATTCTAGTTGACGTAATCTTTAATGAAGATATTTAGTTTAGTTTATACCATGAAATCAGTAAGCGCGTCAATCAATTTTAAAAACGTGTTTACATTGATGTGTTTAATATTTATAAAAACTAATTCAAACTTTAACTAAGTGATCAATATTCTGAAATGATTGGCTGATATAAAAATAGACACTATGTGTTGTTGAGTTTTTGAGTTTATTTTTCTTAATTATCTTGATTAAAAAAATCAAATTTGACTTGCGAAATTAACTTCACAAGAACGCCTTACATCTTTTTTTAAATCTGAAATTTTAAATTTTTTCACCTTTGAAATAAATTTCTAAATCAAATTTGTTAGTCTATTAAATAGATTATAATATGTTGCAAATTCTTTTGAACCTTTAGGACGTGTTAAGAATAGGTATTTTCTAATTAATGGGGAAAGTAAATGTACTGATTTTCTGTGAATTTGATTCTAAGCAGGAATAAACGCAGTGCATAAAGGTGATGCGAAGTTACTATTTGAGACAATCAATAATTTCGATAAGAGTTTAAAAAAACGTTTAAAACAAAAAAAATTCCGGCATGTTAGACGTTTAGAACATTTTTGCTAGAACGTCCAAAATTTACTGCAGTGCAAACGGTAAGTAAAAAAATTGGACAACTTTTATTGCTACAAGGATCATATTATTCTAGCGTAGAAGACAATAATAATAAACTAACGAGAAAAAAGGTGTATGTAATACAAAGGTGTATATTTTTCCTGATATAACATATATCAGGAAAAATGAGCCGTATGTTTAAAATTCGATTTCTCAGGAATTATTTGGCCGATTTCATGTAAACTTCGTATTTTGCCATATAAAATTAAATTTTTTAAACTGGTTTAAAAAATAGTCTGCTCTACAGTTCAAATTTTCTCTACTATTATTAAATTAAATAATAAAAATAAATAACAAATATTAAATATTATTTTTACTCGGAATTATCATCGAATAATGAATTTTTATAATTTTGACCAAAATTTTAAAATTCACATGAGAATGTCTCGAGATAAGGCGAAATGCGCAGTAAAGTAAAATCAGCATTAATTGGTTCAAATTTTGAGCTACTCTCCCAACCAAATGTTGGGACCATATTTCCCAGATGGAACCAGATATTTAGATGGGAAGGAATCCAAATCCATCATTAAAAAGTATGTATTTTCAGAGAAAATACTTTTTTTCAGAATGACTTCGTTTCTTAAAATATCGTCCACACAAAATAATTTGCATCTTTTGAGATCACCCTCGTAAACCATTAATTTGAGTTCTAATACATGAAAATCTAATCATTAGACCACAATTTATTCAGGTTGATTTTTTATGTGAACTGTTCCTGTGTGATAACGAAACATGTTTAGGTTTTTAATCAATTTCAATATTTGCGATTTTAAACTTTTTGTTGCTCATTTTCACTAATAATGTCTAACTTTTAAAGGAACAAGCAAATATTGATGCAAAATAAAAAATGACAAAAGATTGAAATCCTTCTTTAGGTTAAATAACTAAAAACACCAGTAATTATTTAAACAAAATAGATGACCGCATATTAGATAACAGGTTAAGATCAAATATCTTTGAATATAACCCTTTTCATTGCATGTAAATGCTTCTAGAAATCAAAACTAATACCCAACTGATATTTTTAGACAGTAGTAGGTGTAAAATACGAAAGTATGAACTGAAGACCAGAAATGTCCGATGATCACTAAACTTCTTAGGTTTATAGTAGTTTTTTCTGTTTTTTTTATGTTTCAGTGCTCGTTGTATCTCGGATGCATGTGAAATGTTCTAATTTGTTAACATGAAGTGTTAACAGATTAAAAAATAACTCTACAATCAATTTTTTCTGGTATAAAATTATTCAAAATAACCGAAGTAAACAATACTGCAGAGGGTTCAACAGCTGCAGATTCGTCAGAATACTTTAAGAAAACGGTAAAAAAATACAAGCTAAAATTTGCGGATTTTTGGTTTATTTTACCAATTTTTTAAAAATGCTCTATAAGTAAATACTCTGTAAATCGAATTTACTTCATCAAGAATCATATATTAAAAGATCATTACTCAAAAATATTATTCCGATGCTCGTAGCAAGTTGGCATTTCTGGTACTGTTTTTTTCTTTTGTTTTTGTTTTCAGTGCTTAATTTATGTAAGTTTATCAACGTCCTCAAGAAACTAATAATTTAGGAGAGAAATTTCTATACGAACATTTAAAAACCTACTACTCTTTTTCCTTCCAAATTAATATTCGTAAAACAGAGATCCCTCACTGAGATTCTCTAGCAGAAATATTTCTTAAACCCTCCAAATGCAGTGTACTCAGTCTGGCAACACTTATTCAACACTCGTTACAAACCACTAGCAATGTAAAACTACTTTGATTTTTTGTTTTATAACCATCGTTGAACAGCCAACCCAATTTTTGGGTGTACGATTACTAATGTTCGACTCCGTCACCTTGTAGATTTGAACCCAATCCAGAAGTCAAGGAAACTCCTGGAATTGGGAGAAATTTACCTTCGGGAAGGACTTTCTGACGGAACTAACAAGCATTTGTGTTACTTGGAGAGGAAGGCCACGAGAACATCCAAAGATTAGCCTGACGGCAAAAGGACTCTAACCCATGATCCGTCAGCCACAGAGGATATTTCACGTCAGTACTGTGTTTGGTGCAAGCTCAGGCTCCTATACTATCAGAGCTGACCTATCAAGCAATATTGGAGCAAACAAGTTCGCAAGTTAACGTTATTTTAGTATTCGTTATGTTATTACAGAGATGCCAACTGCTGCGGATACGCCAAAATAATTTAAAAAACGGTAAATAACTACAAAGTAAATTTTGCAAATAATTGACAATATTTGCTTGCTTTTTAAAATGTAATGCATGTTATAAGTACTATAAAGTGGTGAATTAAATAAGCCTACGCAGTGTTTAGAAATAGTGGTGGATTAAAATCTACTAAATCGAACTTATTAAACCAAGAATTACAATTAATAAACTACCACTTGAAAATATTTATTCGCTGTGCTTATGTTAGCTCTTTGCTCCAACAATAAATGATTAGTCGGCCTGTTTAATTCAGGGGCTCTAGTGCAAGCTGAATGAGGATTCGTATCGACTAGCCATCGCAGGGAGTCGAACCTGGTTCACCTCATTGGAAGGAGAACCCTCTATCCCCTTAGTCATCGCGACTAATTGCTTTTAAACGTTTAACCCTTTCGCGCCGACTGTCACAAATACGTGCCAGCATAAAACCGTATCAATCAGGTTAAAAAGATAAAACTGGTAATCAAAGTATTTCTTTAGCAGTTTATTTGTGGGCGGAGTTATAATTGTTTGATTAATTTAATTCACCATTACTTTGTTCAAAATAAAACTATTTAGTTATACTTTGAATTAACATTGATTATATATATGATTAAACTAACAATAATTAAAGTAAAAGCAAAGTAAATCTGTCAAATTAGCAACCACTACATTTAAGTTACCGTTTTTTATTTAATTACAACTTTATTCTGATTTTGTACGAATGCTCTTCTGAATCACCCGTCCCCAAGGGGTTAAAAGCCACTATTCTATAAACAAAAGAGAATTAAAGTATATCGCTTCATTTAGAATGAACTGTCTTAAGTCACCATTAGTATCATCGTGACAGACCAAAACTTTCAACTGAAATTTGCTGTTCCTGAAAGAGGATAAAGATATTTGTTTTCAAATGTTATTTTAGGAATGCCGCTTCTGAGGACTTTGGACTCCTTAATTTTCTGTCACTCAAAAATAAAGGCATCAAATGAGAGCTTGTTTTTCGTTCTTTTAACCATATAATTTCAAGATTCCTATCTCACAAAAAATTGAATTTGAATTTTAGTTTTTGCCATAATATTGTAATAATTGTTAACACTATTAATGTCCAGTCACAAAAATAGTCTGTATATGAAAAACGCGTATGAGAAAAAAAATGGCGGTATTTACTATACCAAGTGGGTATTTTTTGTCCTAACCACAGTCCGCTGTCCCTAATCTTTTTATTTTTTTAAAAAGCATTCTGCATTGAAATGATGTAAGAAAAATTATATTTATATCATTAGTATTTTAAGACAGACTTGCTTAAACAAAATAAATGTTAATAATGAAAATATTCTGCTACCATTATTTTTTTTCTACTTTTTTGAAAAAATACTGGTATTTTCTAATCGCGCGATGTCTCACAATGAAATCAGAGATGCCAACTTGCTCCGGACAGTAAATATGTATTTTAAAGTGGTAGTTTATCAATTGTGATTCTTGGCTTAATAAATTCAATTTAGAAAATTTTTATTCACCACTATTTCTAAACAATTCGTAGGCTTATATAATTCACCACTTTAAAGTACTTTCGCCATGCTAAACCTTTTAAAAGGCAAGCAAAATAGTCAGATATTTGCAAAATTTACTTTGTAGTTATTTACCGTTTTTTTAACTATTTTGGCGTGTCCGGAGCAGTTGGCATCTCTGTGAAATTATTCTGCACAGTATATGTTAATATAACATATCAAAGAGTAGCAAGATCCATACTATCATCTATTTATATTTTTGCAGAAAAGTTTATTTTTCATGACAATAACATATTGCTTATTAAAATGAAAAATAAATGGGTAAGCACTAAAATGGTAGCCAAAATAGGAAAAATTTACTTTGATTTTATATTTATGGAATACAGCTGTCCAATGATGTATATAGTATAACCACATCCAATCTGCTGATAATGATGTTGTCGTAGTGCATTAAGGCAAGGGGTGCGATTGTTCTTGTTTTCCAGTGTCGCCATCTATGGCCAAGAATTTGAATTCTGTCACATACATACGACACACCCGTTTATAGGGCGGACCTATTCATACATCCCTTCCTTCATTCGCTGATCTAAATTTTGACCTGAAACAGAGAACGAACAATCTCCTATTCAGTACCTACAAAGGTATAAATTGTTTTGGGAACCTGCTGGATTCGAACTTTTGTTCCAACGAACGGGAGTCCAGCTCCCTGCCACACAGGCTATCCCGTCCCCGCCATAGAATATTAAAAAAAATACGGTTGGAAGGTAAATATTTAAATTTTAAGTTTTGTATTTCAATTTATTATAAAAAAGCAAATTTGAAAAATTAAAAAAAAATTATTGTCTATTGCGTACATCTCAACATAGAAGTTATAATTTACCACAAAATTTAAAGGAATAGGAAGATACCAGTTGCGCATTTGTAGCGTCCTGCCAAATAGGCTATCCCGGCGCATTCGGCTGTAATCAATATGTTAAAAGAAACACTTGCATAAATTGATAAATATGGATCTGGAAAAAATTTAAGAAAAAGTAGTACTAATATAAATTTTTACATTATTATGTTCTTAGTTACAAGAATTGTTTTTGATTCTCTAAGTAAATATATATAGATTCGGAAATAGCGGATACAGGAATGCCACTTGTGTCTAAAAATGCAAAATGTGATGATTAATAAATTGCAAAAATATATTAAAATATATTTTTTTTTACTCTTTTTGGTATGTTTTTTCTGAGTACTATTGAAATTAAGGTAAAGAATGCTTTCTTTTTAACACGCTGAATGACATGCGGGTCACCGGTGACCGGCGAGGCCAAGATTATTAGAAACACATAATTCGAGTAAATTTTTAATGTATATATATATAAATTATAATGCTGGTGAACTGTTCACACTATGCCTGCCAACATGGAAGTGAGAATATATAAAGCGGTAGCCAAATAACATCAGGTAAACTTAATTTCAGGTTAAAAAATTTGCAGCATAACCCATAGATTTTATAGATATGTTTAAGTTGCTTCTATGTAGTCTCAAAAAGAAAGAGGGATGCGATTTTCAACGTAGCATTCATATGCAAATTCGGTAATTAATTTGGTTTTTAAAAATGTATTGCTGCCTATTTCTACGCTTTTTTCAAAATATTTTATTGAGTGACACACAATTAAAAACTGAAGCTTTAAGAAATTTTAGTAACTATGTTAAAATTAATGAAGCCTCATCTTGAATATGGTGATACAATGTCGCTAATTATATAAACTTTTTAATTATTTGCATGTGGTGGTGCGGAAAATAACTTTAAATCAAATTTACAAGACAAATAATAATACATAAAAGTATAAACTTACCTGACACAAAAGAAAATTTTCTAAAAAACAGTAGAAAGTAGGCAGTCTTGAAAATACGGCAAATTCCCATTATTTTTATTCTACGTCTTAGTAAATACATTTACCAACAAGATGGTAAAGTTTCTGAGTGACGATTCTGTTTTGAGATAAGCTATATAAAAAAAAGTTGGATTTTGGGTTTGCTGAAAGTTTCATTTTCTGTATCAACTACAAGCGTCGTTAACTCAAGAAAGTACTGAGTCACAGAGCTTTTCCTAATAGTCCTATTAAATAACCAAGACTTTCAGGGCAGAAAATGTTTAAAAAAAGCTGAATTTTTCACTAACTTTGATAGAACTCAGAAAGGCAACAATGGCTAATGAAAACAAGTACTTGCTTATAACTAGGCAGCGATATACTAATAGTATAGCAAAAGAAAACTTTGGAGAGTTGTTGCTTTCTTTAGATAAAAATTTTACTTACCCATATTTAATTTTTAAGGAAACCACTTTGAACGATCTTGAACTTTGAAATTTTCAACAGGGGAGGAAATTTTTTTAGAAGCTCAAAATTGCACATTATTAATTTTTTATAACATACTTCAATATAAAAAAACCTAGCCAATCAAAACATATAACTATCACACATTGTTTGAAGTTCAAAATAATCGCTATTAATAAAATATTGTATCATAAAACTTACTACCACTTTGAATATTTAAATAGGAAATATTCCGATAAAATTGAAACAATTTGGCATGGTTGCAAACGTTTACAGTATTTGAAAGCCCCAATTATTTGTCCATAAAAGGCTAAAATTCCCTCATTTACTTTTTTCAAAGAGTTGAAGAACTTGTAATTCAATTATGTCAGTGTAATATGCGTAAATTTGTGTGTAATAGTGTCTGTGTGTAAATTTAAATTTAATTTCAGAGATGCAAATACATATCTGTTCACTAAAGTACAGTAATAATACAGATGCTGATATGCTGATTTTATTAGTCACCACTTTTTACTTTTTTATCGCCCGTGTCAAACCTGAGTTAAATAACGAGATTAATTAACATTAAAGTGTAAAGAATTTAACATCCAAACTGATAGATAATTTATGGTGCCTTCGAGTGCAATCAAGTATCAATGACATGAGTAAGTAATCAAGTATCAATGACATCAAGTATCAATGAATATGTAATATGACACCTATGCTCTTACAACAGTTTAAGGTTTTGTGGAAACGCAGCGTCGGAAGAAATTAAGTTAATGTGTACGGTTAGTTTCAACAACTTTTTTTAAAAAATATTAATATAAATTTTGGAAAACTAGCGTATTTGTTTTATTATATGTAAAAACTTATAAAAGTGAAAAACAAAATCTTTAAATAGACATTTTTAGGCGAAAATATCCCATTTTTTTTACGCTAAACACAGAAAAAAAAATTATAGCCCGAAACAAGATGTCCTTTGAGGATTTTATTTAGATGTCTATCAGCTATGTTTTGAACTATTATCTTAAAAGCAAGTATATATACTACTAAGTTAAGGATCGATGTAGTTAAAAAAGCAAATTTTCAAAATTTGCTTTTTGAAGAATATGAAAAATCTGATTTTGAGATGAACGCATTTAGAATCTTACACTCACTAGTCTATTGACTGTCATCACCTTGTATAAAAACTGCTATAACTTTGTTATTGATTTGAGTAAAAACAAAAGTATTATTAGAAAGATAAAAGTGCAGGGATTCTAAATTCATAATAAACTCAATTTCCGAAATTTTGTCAAAAATCATGTTTTTGCGATAGTCAGATACCTTAACCTAAGGTCAGCAAGCAGATATACCAAATTGTTCCACTTTGTAAAAAAAAAATATTTTCTAGTAGTAACGAAATGTAAGTTTTTTTTTTAAAAAACTTTTAGTCATTTTTCCACCCCTACATATCAAATATTCGAAGTGTTAGATCAAATACAACTTTATTGCATTTATTTCGTGGATACTTTTTTAAAAGAGAGGCGGAATTAACCTTGTATTGGAGATTTCGCATTTAAATTCGCTACCAATTTATTAAAACTATTGCAGAAAGAGGAGCAATTGGCATCCCTGCAGTAAGTATAAGATATTTAACCCTTTGACGGTCAGGGAAATGAGCAGTTTTCGTTTCATTAATTCGCACAGTATTACGTGCAAACAGTAGTCAAAAGTGGCATCTGTTTTCCACCTCCGTTCTTACGAAAATGTCACCCTTCTCTGGCGATGCCAACTGCTCCGTCTTCTGGAATTGTTATAATAAAGTGGTAGCAAATTATGTAGTAAATTTCGTTGGAGAAGAACAGTTATACGCCTACTTTTTAATAGAGTAACCAGTAGATTGTTGCTTTAACGGTGCATTTTGTATGTTACTTATAGTTTTTGATATTTAGAGGTGAAAAAGATTTCTTCAAAGGAGAAATGCTAAACTGAAAGTGACTTGACTTTCGCCATCACTAGGAAATACTATTTTACAAAGCGGAGCAAGTTGGCATCTCTGGATGCGATAGATAGCTCGCCTCACGTGTATTAAAATTTTCTTAAAGTATTCGTAGTACATATAAATAACGGTTTTTACTTACTTTTCGTTTTTAACATAGTCAATGCAGAATAATAATGGCGAGCGAGCTCAACTCGTCAGCGCGTATTGGGGAAAAATTTCACTACACGAGTAGTGCTCGTTACTAACCATTACGGTCAAAATCTTGCTCCCGAGCGGAACTCGTTTGCGCGCATTATGAGGCACGATTCGATTGCGAGCTGAACTCGTTCATAACCGTCAAAGGGTTAATATCAACCATCTTTTAAATGTTTTGCCAAGAACTTCCGAAATTAATATTCCTGCAGACTTTTGTTTTTCAAAAAAAAAATTAATTATCGTCTATATGGATAATTATTTTGTTACTCTACCATATAAATTTAGAAAGACTACAGCTAAAAACTGATCTCTATCGATTTGCTTCACTTTTCTACAAATAAGCTGTTAATCTAAGAGTTTTAGTGCAAAAAGAATTTGCTAAAAAAGAAATGAACTCATTCATATTGATCTGTCTTCGCGTCTTGCGAACATGCATTTTTAATCAAAAAAGAAATATATACGAGTATATATAAAAGAGGAGAACTTAATGATTTTATTCTTTGTACTTCAAATTACAAAGTGTGATTGTTGGTGTTAACCATAATATATTTTGAAACATAAATATCATCATATCGATCGAAGATCATACAATTGGTTAAAATTTAAAATTGGTAACTAATGATAGGAGCCGTGGTGGCTCAGGTGATAAAGCCTTTGCCTCCATATGAGGTGCAAAGGTTCGAATCCCAGTGGTAGCTGATCGATATGAATTCTGCTCCCGGTTCGAAAAACTCACAGTGCTGGAGCAAAATATCCTCAGTAGTAGATGGTTCATGTGTTAGAATGCCTTGCTACCGGGTTAACCGTGGGTGGTTTTCGTAGTTTTCCTCTCCATGTAACGCAAATGTGAGTTAATTCCAATTAAAAAAAGCCCTCCATGAAAGAAAATTTCTCCCAATACTTGATTAAGGAGTTCCCGAGTCTTATGGGCTTGGTTATGAAATTATAAGGCTACGGCGTTGAGCATTTTTAGATGTAAACTCAAAATTGGGTCTGCTGCTTGACGAAAGTGAAATCCTGATACGAATAACAACCGTATATTTATCCTGATGAGAAAAAAAATGCATCAGGAAGTGAAGTAGATTGGAAACGAGACTTCCAATATTTATTATTTTTATGAATCATGTATTGAAGACCAAGTTCACACGTGCAAAAGTTATGATTTATGTAAGTATTTGTGTGGGACCCTTTATTCCCCACACATCATGTTCATTTTCCTCCCCAACATGCTACGAAAAACCACTTTTATCTATCTATGTGGGTAGTATGTGATTTCTTTCACATAATTCGAAATACTTGTATGCATACTATCATTTAGGCAAGTTCGCTAAGTTAGGCAGTTAATTGATTGTTTATTTATTTCAATTTTGTTATTTTCCACAAAAATTTCAGCTAAGATCATTTATCTCTCAATAATTCTATACTTTTACATACCTTTAAAATAGTTTGAAAATAATATAAACTTAAATGAATAATTCGCAGTATTCTTAAAACTTCATAAAGAATAGGGAACGATTTTTGTGTTGCATTTATACGAGTGCTTGATCTTATTTAATTCGGGGTAGGGATTTGAAATCTGAAATTAATTTTGTTCCCTTCTTGGTAAATGTTTTTTTAAAACGGATACAGCCAAAGGCTTTTTTTTTCAAAATTGTATATTTAGCTTTGCTCATTTTTAAAAAGTTTATAAAGATTGTATAGGTTTATAGACATACATATACACTTGCCTGCTCCTTTAAAATGAGGAAAAAAAAGAATAAATATAATTTTAACATATCACGTCACAGACTGAAATGTATTATCGCCTTCTTCCTACCACTTCTCACGTAGCAGATAAGTGGTGACACTCATAGCTTAAGTGATTTTCAAAAAATCTTAGTAGGGAATATATTATTAAATTACATACGAAAACTGTAGCTTGTAGGTAGAAACCGATAGCAGATTTGAAATCAGCGACTCGAAACTGTCTAAAATCCGTTCAAAATTCTCATTCTACAGGAAATAAAACAAAGCAAAATGTTCCTTAATTTTAAAATTCAAAAATTTTATTATTAGTTTCTGAATATAGGAATATTATTCCTTTTAGATGGACTATTATACCCAAATGATCTATTCTATCTAGTGCTTTATCATTTAAGAATTAAAAAAATATGTATATAATCAACCACAAAACATAAACCAGTACTAAATACCCATAAATTGCACGCATGATACCTATTATGAAGATTTAATTTTCGAGATTATATCAAAAGATGTTGTTACATTTTAAAATTCATCAAACCTATCTTAGTCATAAAACTTATTTAAAACCATTAAAATACTGAACATAAAAACTACAATAAAACGTAAAATGGCTTTGATTTATTACCTTAACTATATTGATTTCTGAGAGTAGTAAAAGCTATTGCACTTTGGATAATAAAGGCTGTTAAGCATATTTATTTATTTCAGAAACATAAACAAATAATATCACGCTATAAAAGTTACAACGCACTTTACAAAAGCCCCTTTTTTCTGTCCTTTGTTACATATAACGATTCATTTTCAGTTTCCGTTGATAAACATATGTTTTAAATTTTCAGAGTGTGAAATAGAAAACAATGAAATTACAAAAAAATTTCTTTGAAAATAACGATGCAAGATTAATAGCTTCCTATTTAATAAAACCGCGTTATGGCTCAGTTAAGTTTTTGTTTAGGCTTTCCTAGGAGTAAAAATCCCTCTTATCTTTTTGACCCCTCATCCCACCCTCTTTGACAACACCATCCCCCATCAATTCATACCCCTTACTCCCCAATTCTGCGCAGTTTAAGTACGGGATGAAGCGCCCCCTAACGGTAGTATCACAACGTCCGGTGTGAGCTCTTTCCCCTACATATCTCAGTATAGGGAGTTGACGTCCTAAACTTCAGCCTGTGCTTCCTAAACTTCGCAGCTAGAATTGCTTGTTTAAGCGAGAGTTTGTTCAGAATGACGTAGTACAATCGCATCTTTTTTCGCGCCAACTATACTCTTCCTTTAAGTTTGGCTTTGCCGCGTCATTTTTTCGACAACTTTGCGTCGTGTTGGGGTTGAAAGTGGTTTTGCCAACTTCTCCTCGCACCATCCCAATAAGGAAGTTTTGGGACCTTTTGTGAGCGCCTCTCCATCCCAAAAACTGGATACTAACTCTTGATACGTTTGCGTTTGTTTTATTCTCCCTACAAGGAATGCATTGCTTACAAATAAAAGCAATAAATAGTTAGTGCACTAGATTAACTTTTTTAAACAAAGTAAAGTTGGTGTTTTATTTATAAATTTCGTTACTGTTTCATATTCATGGATAATAAAACTAACGCATATCTTATAGCTCTCTATTTTATTGAGAGCTGGATAGTATTTGATGCTTAATTAGTGCAAAGCCATATATAGTAATAATAATACATATAGCTTGTGTTTATTCGTATTCAAACACAAAGTATTCATTATTGATACAAATAATAACATTTGTTCTATAAAGGCATATTAGAATTTCCTTACAGTTGAATAATAGAAATCATATAATTATTCATACTGGATGATTGTATAAGTGTTTTTGTATATGCTACATTGCTGTAATATTTGGTAAGTATAGATATATATATATATTTATTACATGTCCTAAATTTAGTTTAAATGAAGTACCGTTCTATATTTATGAATTATAGAAATATTTATCATATATATGTTTTTTTTTCATAATATTTAAAAAAAATTTCTTTTAAGATCCTTAAAAAGAAATATATGAATTATATGTAAATAAAAAAATTTAAAGTATAAAAAGTAAAAATATATAAAATTAAAAATATAAAAATGAAAATATGAAAATTTAAAAATAAAAATATAAAAGATTGAAAATATAAAAAATAAAAATATAAAAAATTAAAATTATAAGGTTCCACGAAATATCATAAAACTGAAAAAGTAAGAAACTTAACGACGCACAATGCATAATTTTTTTATGCTACTTAAAAAGATTATTGGTGTTAAAATTTTCCCTGTGTAATTCAAATCAATGTAAGCATAATTTTTTTATAAAGCACGAAAACAAAAAAATAAAATCTAAAATAAAGTAAGTTCATTTAATAACTTTCTATAAGTATGCTACAAAGTAATTTGCGGTGCCAGGTGGCGCTGTGAAAATTTCTGAAGGTTTCGTATCTACTATTATCTGAATTATGGAAGAAATTCTGGACTTTTACTAAATAGTAGTTCTTGATTAGAAAAGTAAAAAAATAATGGTTTTGAATCATGAAATACAATTGTATATGCTTATCATATGACTAATAATTCAAATAGCTTTAAGAAATATTCTTAATATTGATCTTAGTACATATCATTGGTATTTAACAAAAGAAAATGAAATTTTTTACAGGTAAGAATCTCTTAGCTCATTTGTGCCGAGAACCCACAAATAATTAAAAAAAATAGTAGCACATCTATAAGGATTTATTTTGTAAAATCAAGATAGTTCTCTTGTCATGATAAATTATTGTGATAATTATTTATATTTAATTTTATAAAGATGTTTATTGCATGTAGAGCACATTTTGTGAATAGACATTAATAATTTAAAATTTAGTTTAATTCTTATTCAGTGTTAACTTTTTTTGGGTTACTTATATTCACGTGGTTGAAAAGGAAAATACATATACATAAAATTGCAACAATTAAAAAAAACGCTTCAAATATTGTTGTTTCTTAAGTAGAGTTAAAGGCAAATTTAAAGTAGTATAAATTTTTGAAAAAGTTTAAAAATTAAAACAATCAGAATCTTTCATCAATAGCTTACGTTTCAGCTACTACATATTTAATATTTTTAATAGTGAACAATCTACAAATAAGTTTTTTTAAAATTCTTCTACACTGCCAAATAATCTAAAAATTTGTCTAAAATATATAATGAATGCACTATGTTTGCATTTAAATAAAAGCATATTTTATTAGATGGTAGAAAAGTATCGAATATTTTCATGAATCAAGTATTTTAAATTCGGAGATTAACAGAGATAGGGATATTAAAATGCATAAAAAAAAGAACTTTTGTTCTGACAAACAGAGCCATTCTTGTTTGATAATTAAACACTGTACTAATCGAAATAATATACAAATATTATAATTAGTGGAAAAGTAAAAAAAAAAAAAATCTGTGATTTTGTCTATTTATTTTTGTTGTGATTCAAAACACTTTAAAATTAAATAACAAAATCACTCTGTTCCTGTAAAACAAATAGATAATTTAATTTTCTAATAAATTGCAAAAATGTATCTGAATTAAATAAGTGGTTCAATATAAAACAATATGGAATTTGCTTGAATAAATATAAGCTTTAAAATCCTATTTTGTTATATTATTTCCCTTTTTAGGGGTTGGGTGATCTATTTTAGAACGCAATCTGGAGAGTTCTCTAACTTTGAGCCAATTTTTTACTTTAATACAAAGTAACATTGGAAACTCATAAATAAATCTGTATTCTTCAAATATTATTTCCTCAGAAATATGATTTTTTTTATACCGAAATATGATATTTTTTATACCGAAATAAAGATATCAAAAATTGGTATTCTGCCTAAAATTTAAGGTCCAAAAAACATATTTACTGAAGATCATGTATTAAGTAAAAAATATTAAAAATAGAAAAGCTTTTTATATTTATGATCCACCTAGAATTATTATTTTTACCACCAATTTCGAAAAGAAACACTTTAAGAATGTTTTTCACTCAGAATAAAGAAATGCTTTTAAAAACTATAACTAACTGCACTTTTTAATTTCATTTTAAACGAAAATGAATAGCATTTACCAACTCCGAATACTGTGACTTATTTTCTTTTCACGTTCTATTATTACTGGAATGGATTACATAAGTTAATTTTTTTATTAAAAGCAAGCTGTACTGCTAATCCGTATACTAGATAAATATTTAGGAAAAAAAAAACAAATAGTAAGTATTTCCTTTTTTAAGTGTTGAAATTTTTATAACTTAACTCATGATTCTAAATTCAAATACGTGTAAGTATTTTAGGTTTATTTAAAACTTCCATGAGTTTTTTTTCTTTTTTTTAAATCAAAATGTTTTGAATTTAACACCTTTAAATTTCCTTTTATTTAATATTGACCAATCGTATTAATTCATTTATATACTTAATTGAGTGTTGTTTACGGCAGGATTTCAAACAAATTTAACAGAAAAGTATCTTACATTAAATCATACCCTCCAATTACCATGAAATTTCCGTAGTTTTAGACAATAATTTTTATAGTGTTCTAAAATTTCAATAAATTAAGATTAATTTAAATTTAGTCACCTTTGCACAAATGTAACTGAAATTGATATATTAAAGACATGATCTAGAAATGAACATAACGGAAAGTACATACCACTTAGTAACATACCACTGATAAATATTCTTCACTCAAAACTCTTATTTTGAAGCACACTCGGATGTCAGATTTTAATTTTAAACTGGTAGGTTCATATATGTTGACTTTTTTTTAATGTACGAGGTATTTTTCAGTTTAGTTCAGTTCACTTTAGTTATAAGTTGCTTTACTTTTAATTTAGGGTTGAAAATCATATATCAATATTATTTTGTCTATTTCGAGTTACTTTTTAAGTTATAAAATATCTAAAACAACAATCATTACCTTAATTTCGAAACTAAGTACAACACATCTTATAAACGAAAAATATCGTTGGTTGTAAAAGACTACTTTTATTTAAGAATCTTTTCTCTTAGTTCAGAAACTACATTATTTACGTTTTAACAGGCAGAAACTCAAAGATAAAATTTAAAACTTATAATATAAATTCGATATTTATGAGTAATAAATTTCAGTTTATTATTTTATTTTATTATTTTTATAAACATTTGGTCATCTTCATTGTTTTTCATTATTTTGTGAGTTTAATTTTAGTCATTTTAGTTTTAAGTTGTACCTTTCAGTTTAGGTTCGGACGACATAGATCAATTAAATTTTGCAAGTTTCAAGTTAATTTTTAAGTTAAAAGTTATCAAAAGCAACGATTGTTATCTTCCATTCGTCGCCAAGTTCAATGCATACCCGCAAACAAACGAAGAAGACTGTAAAAGTCTGTTTTTTCTTAAAAGTCTTTTTCTTTTTAATCGGGAACTACAAAATTTGCGTTTTGAAAAGAAAAGCATCAAAGATAAAATTTAAAATTTGGAATAAAAATTTCGATGTATTACTTCTTTTACTATTTTTAAAAATAAGCACTATCAAATCCCATTTCCCTGACTTGCCAGTCCTGGATGAGAAGAAGCAAAAGATATTTGACATATAAAACCTAAGATTGCAAATAGAAACTAGAACAAAAACCCCTCAGCTGACCCCATTTTACCCTAATTAGCCCCTCTCAGCCACTGTGATCTTTCTTCTTTTTTTTTCTCGGCTACTGTGGTTTTTCTAGTTTTGCTTTTCCCCTTTATTTTTCCATCTTCCGTTGGCAACTCATTCACTTCTGGCAAGTCTTGAAATTGGGCACTAAATTTTGAGCGCTTGAAAAATTTCAACTTTTTTTCCAATTAATTTATTTTGGAAGCGAATGAAGTTTTCAATCAAATAATATCTAACTGCTTAAGTTTATTGGGATTATTTATTTTATTTTATTTTTCTGTATTTCTAACATTTTATATTTAAGTTTTATTAAGAAAATGAATTTATCATGAAATTTCTCATTTAAATTATTATTGGGTTTATTATTTTATTCTGTTGTATTTAAATTATCTCTGAAAACTTCATTTTCAGGTATTGAGTAATAGCACTACTATTTAAAACACATTTTGCGGGAAGTTTTTTTCATGGATTACAAATTAATTTCCAACTATAGTTGTTCAGAATATTAAAATAATTGTATATTTTCCATAATAATATTAAAATATTGCAATGTGGTGCACATTATCATACTGTAAGATTTTAGGAAGGTAACGATGTAGTAAACAAATTAACAAAAGTAAAATCCATACATGTGAGAGACAGTGCGAAACACCTACACTTTATCAAAATATATCTTTGCAAACATAACAGACATTCTTATTACTTTACGTTAGATAATAATACAGTGATAAAGACTTATATTAATCGGATTTATTGCTTTTATATTGTATTTTAACACTCATTTAAAAATATGAGCTACTAAATAAAATAGATAGCATCCTGTTATTTTTATTTATATGAGGTTAGAGTCTTATGAATTATTTATTTCATAAGCTTTACAAATGCATAGATAAAATAAATAAATATAACGAAAATAATTCATTCTATTACAATAAACAATTTGTCCCATTACAACTTAAAAATATTTTCACTATTAATGCATAATTTATGATTATGGCTAAAACATTTTTATCTTTTTGAGATTCTAAATTCAATATAGTTAAACAATTGATAATAACTATATTACAATGCAATAAAATTGAATTAAAACTTTTTTCCCTTGATACAAAGAAACATCATTAGCGACAAATTTGTATCAGCTTACATAATGTGCTTATAATTTTACCAAAGCATAGTTAATATTTTATTGTGTTTCCAAATGCATTGATTTCTCCGATTAATAATGTTTCATAATCTACGATAACTTCAAAAATATAGTTTTGGAAACAAGTAAAAATCATAGAGATATAATGAACTGAATTTATACTTTATTAAAGTTTAAAGGATTACAAAAGCTGAATAAAATATTACTTTTGGAGTCTGTCAGGAGTTCCGGAGGAACTTCAGTGAAAGATACATTTATGCTTTTACTGTCGAGGGAAAAACTTTTGGCAGGAAAATGATGTTTTTATTATCGAGAAAATCAATAAGATTTCAAACCTAAAATGTCTTCCAAATACATTAAACTTGTTATTTCTGTAGAGCTCAGTTGATATTTTTCTTTTGCATTGACATTTTCTTGAAAACACTTTCCTTAAGATTTATTTTTGCTCTTTTTTAGGCCTTTTAAGTCATATTAGATAGAGAATTTATGTAAAATAAAATTTAAAGGCACTCAGTAATTTATTCAGAATGAATTCCTCTGTTAACAGAATATTTTATTAAAATAACTTAAATGTTATATACATCAGTGTTTTCTTTTTATAAATTTTCTCAAATCTCTATTTAAATATTATATACGTTCTTAAAAATTCAAATGAGACTTTTATTGTTTTTTTTCTTTCTATTTTTTGAAATATAGTTTTAACACAATTACAAATATAGAATAAAGTTTATAAATATTAAAATTTTGAAGAGTTTAAAGAGCAAAGTTTAAGCAAATGATTTTACGCAGTCAAAGTAATATATATATATATATATATATATATATATATATATATATATATATATATATATATATATATATATATATATATATATATATATATATATATATATATATATATATATATATATATATATATATATATATATATATATATATATATATATATATATATATATATATATATATATATATATATATATATATATATATATATATATATATATATATATATATATATATATATATATATATATATATATATATATACATATATATATATATATATATATATATATATACATATATATATATATATATATATATATATATATATATATATATATATATATATATATATACATATATATATATATATAGATAGATATATATATATATATATATATATATATATATATATATATATATATATATATATATATATATATATATATATATATATATATATATACATACATGAAATTTACTACTTGTACATACTTTTATTTCAAATATAAAAGTTCGTGTTTTCTCGTGTTTTATACTTGGAAAGTGGAGTTAAAATTATTTTTTATTTCTTTTATTTTTTTTATATTAATTTTATTTGTTTTTTCCTTCCTTTTTCCAATTTTTTTCCTTATGATTTAAAAAGCATCTTAAAATTTACAGATTATCTTAGGAACTACTTTTTAATTTATAAAGTCGTTTTTGCTTCAATATTTCTCGAAATATATGCATTTAATCATATCCAAAACACAAAGAAATATTTTTTCAAGCTTTGACTCCTCATCGGAAGGCATAAACATATTATGGGGGAAAATGTACGTGGCTTTTAAAAAATAAATCGGAAAAAAATTAAGTTAAAAAATTTAGTCTTTTAAAAATATATTTTCAAACTTTTCATTTGTACACACCTTAGTTCTTTAAAAAAAATTAAAAACTACGGAATGTTAACACGATTTTTTTAACAAATGTTTTGGGAGATTTTACTTGACAAAGGAGTAGAGACGCAACTTAAATTATCAGGAATCTTTCAAAAATGGGGTCTATTCTAACCATGCAAATTTTGCATCAACTAAAATGAGAGAGCGAAGCTATAAGCTTCTTTCCTCTTTAACTTGTATAAACCGTTTTTTCCTCATGTAAATATTGCAGTCCTATATAATGATTTAAAAATGGCTTATATAAAACTAGAACGAATTTATTCACCTTTTTCACATTTTGGTTGATCTGAATTTTGCGCGGGTAAAAATGACACCATTTCTTAAGCTTTCAGCTTTTTAAAGCTTTAAGCACGATCTTTCAAGTTGGGCCAACAGTTTTGCAATGTAAACTATTCCAAAACATTTGCTGCTAAAAGAAAGATTTTTTACGCGGAGTAAATATGGAATTGTTGCCATTATGTTGTCCAATTCCTGAATACTGATGATGGCTCAAGAGCATTCACCTCCCAATGAGGTGCCCCGGGTTCGAATCCTAGCTATGACTGATTGATGCGATTCCCTAAAAAAATACTCAATAACATCAGCGCTGACAAAAAAATATCTGCAATTGTAGATGGATCATGTGTTAGAGTCCGCTTGCTATCAGGCTGACAGCAATAGGTTTTCTTGGTTGTCCTCTCTATGTAACTCAAATGAGGGTTAGTTTATTCAAAAAGTTTTCAATGAATGCAAATTTCTCCCAATATTTGATCCAGGAGTTCAATTGTATTCAGCATTTGGCTACGGAGTTTGACATTGGTAATCTTAAACTCAAAATTCTGTCGGTTGTTCAACTACGATTATAAAATAAAATTCCTGAATATTACGGTAGAATACATTTTCATTAAGTAATTTCAGTAATTTAAGTATTTTAGTTCACTGATATTAAAATATGAGAAGTGAGTTATTTTAAATTTTAACATTATTCTTATTACATGCGATGCTTGGTATATTTTATCATATTATAACTCTCTTTTAGCAGTACGTTATCTTAAAAATTTGCCAATTATCAAATGACATTTTAAAAAAATATGAATTGTATTATTTAAATAGTAATATTAAATGAAGATGGGGCTAAAAATATTTAAAAAAGTAAAAATATTTATTTAACGCAATTTAACTCGTAAAAAACTGTACAGTTATTTTATAAGTTAAATTGTGTAAAATAATTATTTTCTATATAAATATCTAACAAAATGAATAAAATAATGAATGCTAGGTAATATTTTTAATGTTTAGTTTGCAAGTATTGTAATAGCCAATAAACAGAATAATAGAATAATATTTTAAATAAATAAGTTTTATATCATGTTTAAGGCAACACCAGACGTCAATACTAACAAAAATTTATTATATTGCAGAAATTGTCTTTGAGGCGCACTATATTTATTATAGATTTAACATACGAAACAAAAAGTACAATAAAAATCAAGGCAATACTATTATACTAGTATTTATTAACTATTTAAATGGTTTAATCTCAAAACAATGAGATATTTTCAAACATGAACATTTTAAACGATTTAAATCATTTTTTTCAGTTTTGTTAACAAAATGTTTCTTTCGCTACAAAGATGATATTCGTGCTTTATGAAAAATTCTGTACTCTTATATTTAATTTGACTGTATCTGTCATATATGTATATATTTCATTTATTATACATTGTTTCCTTTGCAGAGAAAAAAAATTATAAATTCAGTTACAAAATAAATTTATACTACATATATTTGTTTGAAATTTTTGTGCAAGTTAATTAGAAAAAAAAAACTTTTTTTTCTACTTCAAAATGCAACTTAAACTTTTTACCATTGTTCATTATCATTCAAATAATTCGATAAAAAATTATTGCAGCCTGTATTTGTTGCTTTGCAGAAACTATTTGTCGTAAAATTGTTTATTTACTCGTAAAATTAGCTTATTCTGTGGTAGTGATATTTCCGTAAAAAAAATAAACCTTAATTTGGTTAATAAAACCAAAACATACGATATTTGCGCTATTCATTCGGTAAATTTTTATTTTAGGAGGTATCGGTATACCATAAATACCGGTTTTCAAAATTATAGTTCTGATAACAACATATTTAGCAAAAAATTATAACTGAAAAGTAATTTAAACTAAATAAATAGTTTTTATGCCATGCTGTAAGATATGATACCGTTACCAAATTTTGCTTAATTGACCAAATTTTATCACATAATTTAAACTTAAATTTATAGTTAATTCAAATAACTTCGGTAAAAATTGTCAAGCTATTTTGTGTTCCCATATAGCCAGAAACATGGTAAATTTTACCGTATTCTTGAAGTTTTGTTCTTTACTCTTTTCTCAGTGAAAAATCATTAAAGTTACTTATGAAAACACTTGTGTCTGTACCTGCTTTTCAAGATGAGAGGCTATATATATATTTGTGCATATTAGTCAAATCATATTTGCTTGACTAATGTTTGAATTTACATTTTTTGTTAAAATTATAAATTTTAAGTTTGAAATTATTTTCATATTCAATACTTGGAAAGGTCTTAATCTACCTCGATTCTTAAATTAATTATAGTGATCTTATAAGAGCTCCAATTGGAATGAAATTTATTCTAATGATCACAAGTAAAAAACAAGAATCATAGAAGTGCAGTTTTTTATTTTTTTATATTTTTTATTATTTATTTATTTTTGAAGCAACCTACCAGCCTCTCTTTCGTTAAACTAATGTAAAATATTTTTTAGTCCTACTTGCCCTTAAATTAAAGAAAAGTGTCTTCTTGACCTTTCTTCCCGTAAATTAAAAGAAAAAATTTACTTGCCTTAAAAATAAAATGAAAAGAAATTTGCCCTTATATTAAAGAAATTTTTTTTTCTTCCTGAAATTAAAGAAAAAGAGTTATAGCCCTTAACTTCGCTTTGTTTAGACCCATATTTTTTCAAAAGTTTTGCGTCAGAAATAATAAAATTAAATTTATTTTAATGGATTTGCAGTAAATTTTACATAAAATTTTGAAGCTTTACTAAAATTTTAATAGTAGGGCAGATAATTTATTTACTGTAATAATTTTAATGAACTGTTGGATTATTTCTATTTATCCAATCTAAGAAATTAATTTTTAATTTATTATTATATTTTTTAAAATTTTTTTTCCTAAGTATGATTTATCTGAAAAAGGATGAAATTCGATATATTTTTAATTCAAGCATAAGCGATAATTTCGGTATTAATCAGTAGTATGCAAATCTTTTGATAATAACCTATATAATTGCAAATATTAACAATTCTGGTAGTAAACACCAAAATACTTTACCATGTAATTTTAAATACTTTTTTACTTTTAAGGTACTTCAACCATTCATTTGTGATCTTTCCAGAATTTGAATGATTTATCGCAGAATTTGAATGGTTTATCATGGTTATTCTGATTTTGCAATTTATAGTTCATATTAGCTCAAATTTGATAAAAAATACAAAATGAAAAGTAAATTTAACTACATATTGATTTTTATTTCATGATTTAAGGTAAAATGATTAAAGTGCCAAATTTTGCCGCATTTAACGGATTTTATTACATATTATAAAACAGTATTTCTTTTATCAATTTTACCAAAATAATTACCAAAGCACTTCTGTGAAATTAACAAGAGCCAGGAGCACGGTTAATTTTACCATGCTTTGGTAGTTTTGACCATACATTTTTTTTCAGTGAAATATTGGCCACATTTCCTACATCAAAATAAAATTATTTTAACGGAATAAACAATAAATTTTAATAAACTTTTGTGTCATTTTCAATAAACATCAATAATCTTGCATGTAAATTAAGTTTATATCATTTTAATGGAAGAACTGTAAATGTTTACATACATTTTATTAAACTGTTCCAAGTATTTCCTATCAAAATAGTAATTAGTTTATTTTCCTTGTATTTTTTTCATTAGGTTATGCTTTGCTTTATTTAAATAAAATAACATCAAATAAATGTGTATCCAGGCACAAACTGACAGTTGCGTGAACTCGAATAATAAATAAATATCACATAACGTACAAAAAGTAATAGGGGAATAAATAACCTTCTCAAATAAAGGTTTCCGTGACCTAGAATAAACGTAATAAGTCACTTGAAAGTATATCTTTATTCCGTTTCGATTTGATAAACGCTGGATGTTATTAACGATAAAACGTATCCAGTTTCAAACAATTCTGATAATTTTGAATGTTCGCTAAAATGATCAGTTATTTCTTCGGGAAAACTAATCGAGCTTCAAAATTTCCAAGAAGAGTAAAGCCATAAATATTGAAATCGGAGTGATCAGTTAGTCGGAAAAGTAATTTTTAAACGACAATGCTCCCCACCCAAAGCAGTAATCGAAGTGATCATCCTTTATCGAACGTATATCTTTCTTCATTTTCTTATTATCGTAAAATGCGAGCGTAAAGCGAATAATCTTCGCAAAATGTATAAAAGCATCGCCTTAAGGTTTCATTTATGTTGTCTCAACAATTGAGGAACTTGAAACACTAAGTTATAAAATGAAAGATATTTAGAAATTTATGAAAAGAATATCTCATAAAGAAAGGGGGAAACTGGAAATGTTAAATGTTTAACTTCATTTCATTGTTCAGTCTTTAAACGTCCATTGGGATACTTCATCAAATTACTTTTCGAGTTAAAGATCAAACTGAATTAATTTATTTTTGTTCTGAGATTTGGCTGTCATTTTATAAATGTGTCAAACAGTTTATAAAAATGCTTAGAAAAACTGCTGAAAATAATTAAGGAAAAATACTTACGTTATCCGTAATTTGGTTTGAAACAAGTAATTATGCCGCTTATCAAATTTAAGCGTTTTTGTTAAATTTTAAGTTTAACTCAAATTAACTATTTCACATAACATGATTATGCAACTTTTATTGCAATGGGATGATATGCATTAATGCCCTATGAGCATAGTGGCTCGGGGAATAGAGCTCGCTTTCCAATAAGGCAAACTGGGTTCGAATTTTAGCGTGATTGGTCGATACAATTTCCACACCCTGCTCGCACCGACCGCATTGCTAAAGTCTTCATTGCTGCATATCTTCAGTGGTAAATGGATCAAGGGCCAGAGTCCCCTTGTAGTCAGTGGTCCCGTGAGAGGTTTTCGTATTTTTCATCTCTATGTAACGCGAATGCTGGTTAGTTCTACTAAAAAAGCAAATTTCTCTCAAAACATCCCACGAAAGCAAATTTCTCTCAATACATGATCCAAGAGATCCCTTGTCTTCTTGATATGGATCAAAATTACAAAGCTACAGAGTTGAACATATTTTCAGAGTTGAGCATAATAATCGTGAACCCAAAAAAATTGGGTCAGCTGTTCAAGGACGGTTATAAAATAAAATAATGCTGTATTGATTTGTACTAGAAATATGTGCTATATAGTTTAAGAAAATGTGTACTAGTTATATTTCTTTATTGACTATTAGTTTAATTATTACGATTTTTAAGTGATGAAATAAACAGATTTTTTATTTAGAGCATACATAGTGATTGTAGTGAAAGCTGAATATTGAATGATGATTGCTGTAAGTAACTGCTAAAATCTTGTCAAAATAATTTTGAAAAATCTTTTCATTTTCCGTAATTTGAGTTAATTCAAAACAATAAACTATCCCACTACCAAGTTTATGCGTTTATATAAAATTTAAATCTAACTCAAATTATATATTTCACATAACATGGTTATGTAACTTGTATTGCAATGATAAAATAAGAAATAATGCTGCATTGATTTGTGCATGAAAATTTGTACTGCATAATTAAGAAATTGTTTACTAGTTATAGCTATATTTTTTTACTGAGTTTAGTTACTTATTAAAATTTTTAAGTGATAAAAGAGCAGTTTTCTTCTTTAACAAATAATGTAATGCAATAATGTAACAAAAAATGTAAATAATTAACAATATTGTAGTACACGACATGATGCAAAAAATAGTGAAAACGGAATATTGAATGATGATTGTTGAATGTATAAAAATATATCAGTAGCATTTCAATATTAATCTAACTACACTGAATTGAAATTGCGCATTACTATGGTTTGATAATCATGCCTGTTGTATACGGGTTCTAAACCGTTAAGGGAAAAAAATTCTCTATGGTAAACTGAATACATTATTTTATTTAATTAAAACGTAGCGTACCCTTCTTTAAATTTCAACTGAATTATATTGTTTTTTAACTTTAAAACAAAGAAGTACCAATACCATTTTTTATTCCTGTTTAAAAATCTAAATGAAATTCCTAAAAAAGCACTAAAATATATTTTAAAGCTATTATAAAAATCACTTACTACTGTAAAAATACATTTTTATAGATTTTTTATGTTCCTCAATTTTATTTTTTTAATTTTTTTTTTGGCTTAGTTATTAAACCTTAGTCATTAAATCTAAGCCAAAAAATAATAACTAACACTTAAAGTTTGTATTAAATAGAGAATATAAAATATATTTTCTATTTTTGCTTTTAATTTTAATGCTTAAAATATTTAAAAATAACAATTTCGTCTTTAAAAGCTGTCTCTCAATTTTTCTATCCTTCCCTACAATTCGAAACTCAATCATTTAGATTATAAAAAATGCTTTATCAATTTTAATGCAATAAAACAGCGGAAATATAAAATAAAAGATTATTACACTATTTGCATGTTTTATGCAAGTTTTTAATTTAATTTTAATTTCTAAGCGTGCATTATAATGCATTTACAAAGAATTTCAAAGCCCAGAATTGATTATTAAGGAAAAAAGAAGTATAAATAAATTGTGAGAAATATATTTATATAACTCTAAAAAGTATTAATATTAATAATATTTATGGCACTATTCTTGTACATTATATATAAAAAACATATGAGTTTATTTAATGTAATCTAAATGTTCTAATCTATGTATTTTTTGTCACTGAATAGAATGGATGCAAACTACAAATGAAACTAATTATTTAATATTTTTAAAAGCGTTGCATTTATTTTAATTGTTTTTTATCACTGCACATATTATTTTGCATCTTAAAAATGTAGTTTCTTAATGTTAAGATGTTTACATCTTAAAAATCTTTGCATTTTAAAAATGTAGATTTTTACGCATTTGCTCGGAAGTTTACTATTAGCCGAGACAATAACAAATTCTTAAAATTTAAAAAAAGTAAAATCAGCAAACACAAGTGTATAAATCCGAATTACTAAACATTAAATAGCTAATTTATATTCAGAATGTTCCAAAAGTTGTAAAAACCATATTCGGTTATAAAAGAATTTTTGAGTAATAATGAGGATTTTAATAGTTAATATTTCTTCTATTTTCCATTTAATCATTTCAAAATTACTTGTGTAGTTTAAAAACATTTTAGCTTTCTTTGTCTGAAAGCCAATTTCACAAAATCATAAATTTTTTGGGTTATCTATAGTTTTTTATTAAGTTATGATAAAAGTTTTAGTAACAATTTAAAAATTGTGCTAAACGTAGTTTAAATTATATTTGCTTCGCATTTATCAAATTGCAGTGAATTTAGAGCACTATACATTGTATATTTGGTCGAAATAATCATTTTTCAAAATATATCCTCAAACTGTATGCATCATTTTCTGTTTTGTTTATTTAAACTTCTCTCGACCTACTTTTGTTGCTTTTTAAAGACTATTTACTATTTTCTTTATTTAATTTCCCTTAATTGAAAGAAACATTTATTTACCTACCTCAGTTTAATTAAGTTAATTAAAGCTAGCAGCTCAAAAGAATTTTCTGACAAATGAATTAATTTAATCATGTGAAAACTGTGGTTATTACAATTAATTAGTAGTAGCGTACATGCGTTTTATTCGTAAATTGTTTTCAAAAACTTAACAATTTCTGTAGAATCAGACTAAGTAAAAAAAAAAAAAAAAAAAAACTCATAGAACGATAAACTAGATTTAAATTATTAGTATTTGTCTTTCTTTTCTAATGATTATCATAAAGTATTAAAAAAATATATTAATGTGGAAATCGAAAAAAAGAATTTTCGTTATTTTAGTGATCAATTAGTGCTTATATATAAAATTTAAAAATATGTATTAGAACAGTATTTAATCATATTTCTGTTGATTTTTTTATGATTTCAGAATACTATTTCCCCTTTTAGAGTTATGTTGATTAATTTATTGTCATACTATTTCACAGTGAATGCATTAATTATCACGAAATATTTCGATTCATTAGCTATCGTTAAGTATGCAAGAAACTCTGAAAAATGTATTGAAGGATTATGAATTCGGAATAAATTTTAAATAGAAAAATAAAATTTAAATTCTGTTATTTAACAGTAAACAACATTATTCATAAATTATTTAATAGCTTCATTATTTTAGGGAACGTTTGGCATTTAATTTATTAGTGATGGAATTAATTGGTTCCGAATTGTTGGATGCTCTTTTTTAAGTTGTCTGGAAATTACTCGGTATTTGATAATTGCTGAATGTTATTCGAAAAGGCAACAAAAAACTTATTTCCAAATAATGTTTCATGCAACCTTTTAACATTTACTTAATATTGACCTCTTCAATTATTAATTGCATTAATAGATTAATAGTAGTAACGAGGAAGAAAATTATTAAAGAAAATACCACAAAATGCTTCCAAAAATACGCTACAACAGTGCTTTTCCAAGTTTTCAAAATAAAAAAAGGTATATTTATGTCCAGAATAACCACCGCCACGCATCTGTATCTTGTATTGCATGCTTGAAATCTGTATGCAATTTGAGAGATGTTGATAAACATTAGATTTGCTATCAAATTATATTTGTGAAATAGCATCCAATTTTAGTTAAAAGCTGATAATATCAAATAAATCCGATAATCTCAAATCGTTTTATTATTTTACTTAATATTTTTTTATTTGCATTTAGTGTTTATAATTTTTATTTAGCAGTTATATTTGTCGATTAATTTCATTCTTGTTTGTTTTTAGCTTTAGTTCTTTAAGTCGTAGGCTTCAAATTTCCCTCATTCATGTTAGAAAAGTATGTTTAAATGAATAAAACTTTCTCAAAATTGGTTAATTTTAATGCAACCATAATTGTTTCCTATTTCCACCCTTAAGACTGATATACCTCACTATAAGGATATTTAACAGATCTACCTTACATGGAGAAAAAGAGTATGATTAAAGCTACCCGAATATAGTGAAATTTACCATGCATCTGGCTCTATGAAAACGGTAACCATAGGAGACGGTAATTTTTACAGAAGAGCTTAAATATTTTTTGCTGTAAAATTAACAGTAAATGTAACGCTTTATATTGCGCGTTAAAATTTGGTTAATGGGATAAAATTTGATCATTTGATCATGATATCTTCAGAGCGTGACATAAAAACCATTCATTTAATTAAATATAATTTTCAGTTTTATATTTGCGACAATATGTGTTTTAAAAAACTATAACTTAGAAAACTAGAATATCCAGAAAATTGTTGCCATTTTAATATTACAAAATAAATGGTTTAAATAGAGTTTTTTAAAACCAGAAATGCCTTTACTATACAGTATGATAATTGTAACAGATTTTTTTCTTTGTTTGCAAATTACAATACACAGATGAATCTATTTTCATCTATGAAAAAGGGATTGGCAATAGGTTAACTTTTGTTAAATATTTAGTGCTCACATTCGTTTAGTTTCCAATTTCAAGTACTTAGTAAGTGGTAAGATTTTAACCTCATAAAACATTTTTTCTTGATTTCTGGTTTTATGTCTTTGCCTAAAAGCTGATTCTTGTTATAGCTCTGAACCATTTTATTTTATAAAAAATGATTATAAATGCTGTTTCGATTTCGAATCTTTCTAATGTACCTGTATAGTATTATTCACCCATACTTCTACACCTTTAAAACAAAGCGTCTCAGCAACATATTGCGCTGTCTCAAAAAAGATACTTTTTTTGCTGGGGTGTCTGATTACTTCGGTCACGAAATGTTAAGTTTCTACAATTGTACTGGTTGCAGTTTTTTTTTCTTGCTTTCACTTTATGTAGAGGTTAATATTATTTTGTTTTGCAATTCTATTTTACAATTTACTAATTTCACTTTTACAACAACTGTAAAAATTTAAAAATTTACTCCAAAAAAGATCAATGTTTTGAATTTGATCTGAAAAAAAAAATGCAACTGAATAAAAATATTATTTTTCTCGAATTCGCAATTTCCCAAAAGAATAAAAAAATAAAATACACAGTAAAATAAATTTTAGATAAATTTAATATTTCACGAGATTAATCTAATTTAATAAATTAATACCAAAATAATTGACGTGTTAGCTCACATTTTTATCACACATGATGAAAGAAATACTGTTAAAATTACCATTTAGTATGGTTATGACATTTCTGATAAGGAAGACCATAATTATAGTAAAATAAAAAATAAAAACATACGCTATGTAAACCGTTCATTTAGTAATTCCTTTAGTAACTCTTATGGTGGTGGTTTACCGAAAATCCTGGTTGTCAAAATTATAATTCCTATTAAGACAGCTCTAGTTAAAAGTTAAGTTTTACTACTAAATGTTTTCTACTAATTGTTTACTACTAAATATTTTTACTAAATACTTACTACTAAATGCTTACTACTAAATGTTTCTACTAAATGTTTACTACTAAATGTTTACTACTAAATGTTTACTACTAAATGTTTACTTCTAAATGTTTACTACTAAATACTTGCTACTAAATGTTTCTACTGAATGTTTACTACTAAATGTTTACTACTAAATGTTTACTACTAAATGTTTACTACTAAATGTTTCCACGAACCATCGATCCACCTAATAATATTGAGTTATAAACAATAGGCCTGTCACTAAGCGTAGTAAATTATTCTAAGTTCATCATCTGTTCATTTAAGAATGCATCAAAAGAGAGTCATAAACTGATTATAAGCATATTTATTTCTTGTATAAAGTATATTATTACGAAAAAATAATAAATAAAAATAGTCTAAACTGGAAAATTAAATCAAAAGTTTAATTGCTTTTCCACCAAAGAAACTTTTTTTTAATGCAGCTCCCACATGTTTTTGTCATGCAACTACAATGTGACAAAGTTTTATAATGCTTCAAAATTTGCAAAAATTTTTTCAAACAATGTAAAGGATACAATTCATGGAAGAAATATTCGAAATATTCCTCTTCTCCACACCATGGTATCATATATCTCTCCTACTTGTAAGTTGAGGAAAAGTTAGAATCTAATTTTAAAATAAAGCTTATCAAAATTACCAATTGAAAAAAATAAAGGTAGCATTTTACAAACAAAATTGCCGTTTTGGCTTTCCAAAGACTGGAAAATTATAAATTGAAAATTTCTTGAACCCATAACAGAAGAGCTTGAGGCTGTAGAATGACGAATCAAAATTTTCAAAGTGCTTAGGAGGGCATTTTTTGTTGCTGCTTTTGGTTATAAACATGTGTATTTTTACATAGTCATTATGATTTTTAATGCACTATGCTGTTGTATAGTGGAAATTCTTGAAATCTGTAAAGCACCTATCTTAAAACCATACTAAGGCAACTTTTTATTTAAAAATAAAACATTGTCTTTTATATTTTATTGACTCAACCACTGAAGTTTAATAACTCTATCAAGTTAAAAAATAATCGGAATTTATTTTTTAGCCTTAAAATCAGAATCCAATTTTTTATTCATCTATAAATTTATCTTATATTGCGAGTGATTTATTTTTAAGCTATTTTTTTCTTATTGAATAATTTATATTTTCAGCTTTTTTAAAAAAAATTAAATTGCATTTTTTATATGTTTAATATTTCCGTGATAATTCCTTTTCTTTGTGTCATTTAACTATTTTTCGTGCTATGTTGATTTAAGCTTTTCGAATTTTGAAACAAAGGTAAATCTTTATTGTAAAGAAAAATCTAATTATTATTTTCTTTTGACAGATACAACAAAAAATCAGATTAAAATACCTTTTTATTTCTTTGAATGATTTGCAAGATTTTAATTTATGGTGAATTTTAACAAATAAATTCCTTTTATTCAAGTCCCATTTCATTCTTGAAGATGAATAATTTTTTTAATGCCATTTCATGGAAGAAGAACATTCTTTTATTGTATATATTCCTTTCTTATTTATAAAATATGATTTATTTCTATATTTCTACTTTATTTTACAGTACATGACTTCTTTTTATCTCTGAAGAGTTGTTTTTGCTTCGAATGCTTTGAAAAAGAGGCATTCATAGGAATCTCTCTAATTCAAATATAATTATTCTTCTTTTTTACATGGGATAAAAATAATTCAAATGATGCTTATCTTGTTTAGTTGTCACAAGTTTTAAAAATTCCTTTTTAAAAAAAGTCTTTATTAGTACATTTCTTTCTATTTCCTAAAATATCGTGTTTCATTTATTTATTTAAATTCATTTATTAATTAATTTCAAGACAAATGTTACTCTCTAATCAGATAGTTCTTAAATTCATAATTGATTAACTTGTTAAAGTTACGAAAACCACCAACTTATTAAATGGTCAGGATAGCGTTATTTTTTTCGCAACCACGATTCCGCAGAATTGGTGGTAATGTAAATTTAACGCCATTGAAAATGGGGAAGCCTACAGCTTTCCTTGCAAATCAATTACATATTTTCCTGTATAATATTAGACTACATTATCTAAATTCCTTCCATGATAAAAACCACTCCAATCTACACTGTAAACAATTTCGAATCAAATTACTGTAAAATGTACTTCTTACAGTAAAATTTTATGAAACAAAAAATCTGATATACTGTAATTTTTACAGATATAATCAAAATGTTAATGTTTAATGTAAAATCATTTAATCTCTGTAGTTAAATAAATATTACAGTAAAATACACAGTATAAAATTTTACGGTGGACATTTATATGACAGGGAAACAATAATTTTACTGTTGATGCACCCAGGGTACTGGTTCTTTTGGAAGTATAAATTTTACGGTAAAAAATCTTATATACCGTAATATTTACTGCTATATTTACTGTAATATCAATGACTCACTGTAGTTAAATAATTGTTGCTGTAAAATGTATGCTTTAAAATTTTACTGTAAGATTAATTTTACGGATGATGCACCCAGGTTGGCTGTACATTTTACCGTTATTTGATCCATGATTTTTCATAGGGTATCAGTCTTTTTTATACATGGAAAGAAAAGTCTGGGAAATCTCTTTTTTTAATTATTAGTTAGTTCTGTTAAACATTTTAAGTAGATTTTTTAGTGCATTCATCTTTTTTAATTCTTAATTCATCATGTAACTTTGTCCTATGTATTTCGCATCATATTGGGTTTACCGAATTAAAAGTGGGAAAATTGGGTTTACCGAAATGTATTTCTCAAAATTAATGAACTTTTACAGTATTTGCACTTAACAGTATAAAATTTACTATTTAATCATGTAGCAAAGACCAAAAAACTTACGTTTGAACAGTTTACCCGACTTTGGTTACTACATTTGTTTTTCCGTAACAGTATTATACTTAAGTGTTTAAAGTCTTTTCATGTATCATTTGTTCTAAATCACCCTTGTTACCTAAATTGTGAATATAAATTTCAATTACTTTTGAAAAATAAAATTATTTGAAATATGTGTACCATTTTTTTCTGTTTTACCATATAGCTAAGAAGCGTTTTAATCTTGGTAGCATAAAATGTGGTTTTAAATATTGTAAAAAGCAGAAATGCCTGTGTAGGGGTCGGGGAACTGACCTTGCATCATAAAGTTTCTGGGTTTGATTCCCGGGGAAGGCATGGATGTTCTTTCAGTCTCTGTACTATCAGTCCTGACTATAGGTGCAACCTTGACCCACCTAATATGGTGCAACTGAAGAAATGACCAACAAACCTGCCCTTCAGATACCTGTATGACGAGAAGTATTTCCACAGACGGGCATTAGAAAAAAAATATTTTAAAGAAATATAGTGCATTGCCCTTTTAATTTCATGCACATAAATATAGTTTTAGTATATTTTTCGAAGTATTGGATTTAGGAAATAAAACTTTATTTAATGAAATAGCTAGCTGTAATTAGAGTACTTTCCACATTATTCAGTACTTTCTACAAAGCGTACTGATATGGTTATATAATATTTACGAAAATGATTTTTTTTCTGCTAGTCCCGTACTTATTGTTTTGCATTAAAAGCCTATTGTTTTATTTATGCCTTGAAATATAGACAATTTATAGCTTTTAAATGCATATATTTGTATGATTCCTATAATGAAGAAAAAAGTATAGTCAAAACTGTCAAAATATGGTAAAATTTATTATATTTCTGGCTCTAAAGGAACAACGAAAGATGCGATAATTTTCACCGAAATGCTCTTATAATAATTCGTGTAAAATAAGCAATAAAAAAAGGTTTTATTATAAGTGACAAAATTCGTTATATTTGGTATTATTTGTAATTTTATCATGCTCTAAAGTATATCACTAAAGTAGTGTGTGGCTTAAAAACTATTTAATCGGTTAAACTTATTATTAAGTTTTGTAATTTTATAAAATGCGTGATACATACCTGCCAACTCTTCCGGATTTTCCGGAAGATTTTATTTTCATATTTAAAGTGGTAGTAAATATACACTATTTTTTCTTTTATAAATTTAATTTTTAAATGATTTTGATCACCACTATTCTTTCAAAAATTAAGCACATATATGAATATGCGTTACTATCATGATTGTCAATTTAAGTTTTCTCAAATACAACGTATTTGTTTGCTTCCATGAAGTTTTAATTCCATTTTAATACCACTGGGAAAAATTATAATGGAAAGGATTAAAAGTTGGCAGGTATGGTGATAGTAAGAAATATAATTTTAAAAACCAATATTTCCATTAAACCGATACCATATGAATGGAAAATTACAAAACTACTGACTTGAACTCAAAAAAAGTTAGTTTCATTAACTAGAAATATGTGTTTTTTTTCTTTTATCAGATTGAACGGTAATTTTACCAGAATTTTTTTTCTTCACGTGTGATAAAAATGTGGGCTCCCACATCCCTATTTTGGGTATTTATTTTTCGAAATCTCGAAGAGTTGTAGATTCCTGCATTATTTAAAGTGACAGTAAACTAAAAATTAGAGTGAGTTAAGTTTGAGTCAGTCAGTTTTGTAACTTTTACTAAATGTGTAGTAATAAGACTTATAATTTCGAGAATCAACATTTCCAGAAAACTGTTACCATATGAACAGAAAGCCAAAAGTGTCATTACCATAAATTGTGGTAATTTTAAAAGAATACTTTTCTATGAGCATTTTATGAAATTACATATTTACTTACTCGGAATACACAGCAATTCAAATGCTTCAATTATCTTTTCCATACTCGGATGATTAACAACATTTCTACCTATTTTCATTTTTGACACAATGAAAGTATTTACGTCAACTATTATTTCTTTTCTAAAGAACATCGTTTCAACCTAATAAACATTTGTAGCGATAAATAAGGACCTTTCGTCGTTTGTTACCCAACAGATTTCCGCTCCTTAATTGAAGTTCCCGAATTACGGCACCAAGTATGCTCCTAGTAAATGGATATTCCAGAATGAAGCTCATCCCTAGTGTACAACTTCTTATCAGGACACTTGCCCCCAAATATTATCAACTCTATTCTGAGAATGAGTTCATTTCCTGTAGGGTAGGATACTTTATGGAAAAGAAAGAGAAAATGTAAGGATGGAGCAGACTGAGAGCATAGACGAGGTAGCAATCAATATAAGAGTAAAGTGCAACGATAATGGAGAAACTTTACTCGTCCTGCGTTGCTTTCACAATTGGCAACTAAATAATCCCTACTTATGACTTTTGTCTTAGTTCCTACGAAGTTATTTGTTCTTATTTTATTATCATATCGGACATTTTTTTGATTTATCGCAATTGTTAAATATTATCTTCAGCATTGCAGTAGATATAAATAAATAAAAAGAAGTATTAATGTTAAGTTATTCTAGAATATTATTTTTGTTTCGAAGTTAGTCATTTAATATTTTTAAAAAGCTTAGTGTTGAGAAATGTGCTTATGTTATTAATGAATTCTGGAAATACAGGTTTATATAAAATTCTGAAAAATTTTTTGGATGTTCTTTCTTTGCGAATAATAATTTTAAAAAATAAGACAAATTACGCAAGCAAAATTCTTTGTTATTTAAGCTTTGCGTAATTGTCAGCTGTCCGAAAAGCTGATTCATTATTTATAAATCCAAATGTACAGTTTCATTCGGCAAAGTAGAAAATGATTCTCTTGGCAAAATCCAATATTAGTTGTATTGTCAGTCGACAGATGGTCTTAAAGTATTTCAAATATTTAAAACAAATTGATCTTAAGCATTACGGTGTATCAGATATTTTGTACTGTAAAATGTTACGGTAAAAATGACTTTTTACTTTAAAAAATACCGGCACTCAGGATGCCAAGATTTTTTATCGCAGTTTGGTTTGACAATTTTTACATTCTACAGTGCTCGAAAGAAAAAAAAAAGACGGACCCCCCTAATCTAATAATCGAATTTTCGCATTCTCAATATTAATGGTTCGAAGGGAAGATCTCAAATATGATATTAATTAGTGCAGACATTATTTTAAGTTACGAAATCAGACGCAAAAACGTATTTTCTCCGAGTAAACATACCTTCCTTTTGATGGATAGGGGCTTCTGCCCCAAAAATATCAGGGTCAGCCGAGTCTATGGATCTGGGAAATAGAAATCTGGATCTGGAATCTGGATCTGGATTTGATCAGGAGAGCGGTCCAATGTTTCGGCACCTTAATGTTAATTTTACTTTCAACATATATTGCCGTATCTCGTGAAATTATTTAATATTTAATATTTTTTATTCTTTTCTTTTCTATAGTCGAAAACATTTTGAAATGTAAGGAATGCAATTTCTTGCATCATGATAAAGAACGTATTTTCACATGGCAAATTACTAAATGTGAGTAAAATCCTGAGAAATTAAATGTTAAAAGTATGACTTTTTCCAAATTTGATTTCGCAGAAATTATTCGATGGATTTAGCTCATATTTTGTATTTTGCCATTTAAAATTGCATTCCTTAAAATAATGTAAAAAATGGTATGCTTTACAGTTGAAAAAAAATTTCGAATATTATTAACCTTTTCCCTACGGCATGATAGCAGTTGTCCTTCTGGATCATGAGTTGTACCAGCCGTAAGTAAAGGGTTAAATAAAATAATAAAAAATAAGAAAAGACGTACTAAAAGTTATATTTTTCTTAGGGTTATCTTTGGATGAATGCATCTTATAATTGTGAGCAAGAACTTTTAAATTCGTTTTAAAATTTTCGAGATATGGCTAAATACTTAAAAAGTAAAATTCACATAAACGGGTTCAAACTTTGGACCGCTTTCCTGATCATACTTTGGGACCATATTTCACAGATTGCAGCTACTCCCTATATTTGAGAGTCAGAAATCCGAAACCATCTAAAGAAAGTTTTTGTGTCCAATTCCGCAATTTAAAATATCGTCTGCACTTATTAATTAGCATATTTGAGGTCACCCCTTGGAACCATTAAGATTAGGTTCTAGAAGGTTCCAGTCATTAAATCAAAGGATCCGATTATTAGATATATAGGGTGGTTGTGTTTTATTTTGCGCACTCTACATCAGATTCTACTGTCAAAAGCGGTTATTTTGAAAAATCTGCTCTATGATTTCTCTTAAGCATCAGCCCCGTCTGTTTATAAAAACCTTATATAAATTTAAAATATATTGAGAATATATGGCTCTAGTTTTCTTAAAAGAATGTAAAAAAAAAACTTACATTTATACTTTTTTTTCGTTCTTTTTACATCGGATTTTCATACCCAATTTTTGGATACCCAGTATATTCTAATGAGTTTTGGCTAGTTCAGGTGATTGTCGCCTAAATTACCCCTACTTATGACATTAAATTTGAATCTTAAAAAGTGATCTGCTTTAATTTTGTTATCAAAATGGATTTTTTTTTTATTTTTAACACATGTTTACCATTATCTCCATCATAACAATATATACTAATAAATGAAAAGAAGTATTATTAATGGAATTTTCAAAAATATCATATAATTTTTGTTTCCAAGATAGTTATCGTGTTCGAAGTATGGTTTTCATAAGTTTTTTCAAAATTCTGGATTTTGGGTGCTAATATAATTCATTTCGTTGGTTTTCGGTATATATCTATAATAGATACAAAATAGATTTGTAGCAAAATTTGTAACTATCATCGACTAACTATCACTATATTTAAACGATTTTAAGCTATGCTCAGGGTATCAAATTTATTAAAAGTTTTATATATATATATATATATATATATATATATATATATATATATATATATATATATATATATATATATAAAAGACTTACAGAAGTTGAATTCTAACTTAATTCAGCAAAATATTAGTCACTACAGCTAAGTATGAGACTAGTTAACTGTCTGCGAGCTCGATAACACAGTATTTCAATCTTCATTTAAAGTGTAATGATTATGATAATGGAAAAAAATAAACATATTTGGGTTCAAAATATCCTTTACTTATTAATTTTGCGTAAAAGCACTTAATTTTTTTTTAAAAATTTAATTGAGTTTTTTTACTGTTTATTTCTATATATCTGAAAAGACTATGGTAATATATAGATTAATAAAAAGTATTGTTTAATTAATATAAAAAACAATTGTTTATTTTATAACATCACCTGTTTTTCGCATTTGAAAATCTTGATTTTTATAAAATATTCGTATTTTATCGAATGTATTTCGGTATTTTTTTGATTTCTTGAAACGTTTTTGAATAATGCCCGTGAGTTCAAAATTTAAACTGAAAACTAAAACTCACTACAAAACATTATGTGTAACCTTTTTAATACTTTCATTGGAAATTTATTATTATCTTTAGAATTTTCATAAGAATATTTGCTTGGGAAGATTCGAAGTTTTCTAAGAACAAAACAGATTAGAATTACAGATATATTGATATAATTTTGTAAATCTTTATTTTAGAAATTATATTATTTAATATTTATAAGAGATTATTAAAACTTAGTAGAAGTGTTAAAATTTGATAAATACTCCTATATCATGATGCCTTAAAGCATGACCTAAAAATCATTTATTTCGGTTAATTTCCCTTTTAAGTTTTGTGTCTGTTTCTAAATATGTGATAAAAAAATAATAATTTTAAAACTAGAATTTTCGGTAAATCGTTACTGCATGAACAGAAAAATTACCAAACTAATAATTTAACTAAGGTATATTTAAGTGTTATTACCAAAATTATTGTCGTTTTTCCGCCAAAAATTTCTTTACCATGCAATGTGATAAATTTATCAGTTATCTTCTGTTCGTGTAATTCTCAAAAACCGTGGCCAAGATCCTAAAAAAATTTAACAAAAATATTCTATCTTAAAGCAAATATTGAAAAAAAATTCTCTTAAAAATTTCAACATTGAAGAAAAAAGTATTAAGCTAAACTCTTTAATGAGACAAACAATTTTTAATATTTAAATGAAGAAATAGTTACATGCAAAATAGATACATGTTTTAGCACTTTGTAAACATTGCAAAAACATTTGCACTTAATATATAACTTTGTAAATATTTCTAAATGCCTTTTGTATGTATTTCGATGTAAATTTACTTTGATTTTCTTATAAACAACATTTCATTAACATGCATTCACCTATAATCCAATAATAATAAAATTTGTTGCATTTCTTTATTTCATTTTATGATAGTTATATTATTAACTTTTAGATAAAAGAAACAATCAAATTTATTAACAATATTTTTTATAACAAACTAATGTAATACTCAAAAATAATGTGACATTTTTTTAAATATGCAGCTTAATCTGCACCCTACTCCTTTTTAACGCTATAGCAAAATCCATTTTCTTTAAATCCATTGCTTTACATATTTTTTAAGATGTAATTCAGGACCTTTTGACATTCAAGCATCTTGCTATCTTCTTAGCAAAGGAAATATTCAACACTTGAACGACTAAAAACTTGTAGAGAACCATATCACGTTCCTGATGTATGACATGAAAATTTTATCACGCCTTTTATTTAAATTGTCAGTGAATATTTTAATCGATTATTTGATTCATCGAAGAAGTTTTGCAAGTTTTTCTCTTGCATTCCAAAACGTATTCAGAAGAGAATATTTTTAAAATGTTGTCAGAACAGTATTTTTGTTTGAAAAAAACGTGTTTTGTTTATATCAGAAAAACTATATTTATGCAGAAAAATAGTTTATATGTTTCCACACATCAACAATAATATAAGTTGATAAATATCTGTAGTGACTAATTTTGTTGTATTATTAGTGACAAATTTATTTAAATAAATTCTATTAATTGTATCATTAGTGATAAATTTATTTGCATAAATTCTATTAATAACTGCTAATTTAATTGTATTAATTTTAATAGTGGAGACAAATTTAATTGTATTAGCAGCGAGAAATTTAATTGTTTAATTTTCACATAACAAACGTATGCAGAAGAGAGTATTTTTAAAATGTCGTCAGAAAGGTATTTTTTAAAAAAAAAACATGTTTTGTTTACATCAGCAAAACTATATTTATGCAGAAAAATAGTTTACATATTTCAACACTTCAACAATAATATAAACTGATAAATATCTGTAGTGACAAGTTTTATTGTGTTATTAGTGACAAACTTATTTAAATGAATTATATTATTAGTGAAAAATTTAATTGTACCATTAGTGACAAATTTGTTTGTATAAATACTGCTAATAACTACAAATTTAATAGTATTAATTTTAATAGTAGAGACAAATTTAATTGTATTAGCAGCGAGAAATTCAATTGTATAATTTTCACATAACAAACACACATTTATCTGTAGTGACACATTTTATTGTATTATTAGTGACAAATTTACTTGAATAAATTCTATTAATAACGGCAAATTTAATTGAATCAGTAGTGACAAATTTATTTGCATAAATTCTCTTAATAATGACAAATTTAATTGCATAAATTTTAATAGTAGAGACAAATTTAATTGTATAATTTTCACATAACAAACATACATTTGCACTTTATATAGAATTGCATCTAGAACACAGTTATAATATTATATTGCACAGTCATCGTGTTCTTTATAGTTTATAGATATGCAGATTATTCAAAAATATTAAAAATATTCATTAATTTTAATTGTTTTTTTAAAGATCTTTGGAACGCGGAAGTGTTGGAAGATCTTAGAAAGTGCTGTCTTAAAAACCTAATAACGGTAACCAATGAAAGACGAAACTCAATAATTTAACAATCCTTTAACTCCATAATTTAACTTTACTTGAATATACTTTTTTCTATCACTATTTGATGTACCAATTTTTTTTTGAAGTAGAAATACATTATATTTTTATGTTTTAAATTAAAGTGCGAAGATCCATCCTTTTAAATCCACACGAAAAATACAATCACACTGCACTGTTTCCATGATTTTATCGATTTCTGTAAAAAGAAAAAAAAATCTTACCCTGAACTAATATTATGTGCATTTTTATGTTCTCAAAATTTCTTTTAGGAAAAATTTTGAAAAGAACTTAAATCTTTCGTAATCAAACAAATCTATAAAGCTTTACCTATGAACAACCAAATAAAGTTTACTTATTAGATTACAGTACTCAGTGAAATGGTTAATTTACAGCCAAACTCTTAATGTAACCGAAGCCAGTATAACTTTCTTGGCCAGTTTTATGGTAGATGGCTCATAGAGTCTTCCTCACGATGTATTCTTATAGTCATAAAGCCCTTATATCAGAACAGTTCAGTTCCATCGATCTAATTTGCATATTTTGGTCGATCCAATCACTTTTAAGCTCCTTTTATGATATTTGTTCATTCATGCTGGTGATTCGGCTAAATTTCGTCGTATAAAGTAACATCTTTTGCTCTTATTTCAAGGGTTTCATTTAAAAGATACTGCTTGGAATCAATATGCAGAGTACTAAGTTGTAAAAGTTTAATATTTTCTGCTGCATATAGCATGAATATGGATTCACAAAGTATATAGGTCATGCAAATCTGATTGCATTGCATGCACTGCGCATGATGATTGTAAAACCAGTGTATTGTTTGATTTGAAATTTGTTTAAATAACTAAATGTATAACGAAACATAGTGTGATGAATTGTATTTATTTTTTCGGTATTTTAAAACATGTATGTGCATTTTTGAAAGACATTTTCAGTGCAAATATGATTACGTTCATAAAACTTATTTCCTGATTAGTTTTTTTATCTTATGGAGAGAGTGAAAATTGTTCACTGTAATGTATTATTAAGAAAACATTTTCAAGGATGTTCTGTGCATAATTATAAATCAATCGATTGTTTACGATTTCTTTTCAAAATCACACAGATTTGCTGAAATTCATTACTTTTTCATTATTTTTGCTTTGATACTCATAAAACTCTAGAGGAGAGATTACCAATTAGACATCATACTAATATTCATAGTTTTTACAGGAAATATCAAAACTTATTTGCCAAAAATTGTAATTCGATATATTTTATTACAACTGTGAAATATAAAGAAATTCTTTAATCAAATAGTCCGTAAAATAATTCCTAGACAAATCTTTAGACACATGCAAAACTGTAAAACGAACGGGAATTTTTCACAGTTCTCGGATAACGGATAAAAGCAGAAAAAAAAATTCTTTAAAAAATTCTCTCTATAAAAAATGCATTTTTCTTCTGTAGAATATACAGTTAATTTTCTGAAATTCTAAGAATTAAAAAAAATTATCTAAGAAGCACTGAAGCAAAAATAAATATGCCTCATCTCAAATCATATGTAAAAAAAGGATTTATATTGCGATTGAAAACTTTCGTGAAAAAACTAAAAATCTAAAACTATTACATAGAAAAACTATGTCGTCTTATTAACTCGATATGCTGAAAAGGTATGCATGAAATTTATTTGGTATTTTAGTCAAAAAAAATGCTTGATACGAGAATCAAATTCTGGAAGCATTTTTAAGCAATTTGATAGTAACTAATATAATAGTTATTCAAACTGACAAATTGCTTCTAAAAAATTGTGTAACTGGATCCTTTTTAACACGTTTAATCTGTAAATCCCGCTTTCTTAAATTTAGGTCTATATAACAGTTTTGTTTTAGAAAAAAATAAATTGTTACCTTCAATATACAGAAAACAAATTTTTCCTATTTTGAAATAGTCATTTTTAAAGTAAACTATTTCATTTCCTTTACCTCCAAAGCAAACACCCAAAAAGTGAACTAAACCTTTTGTTTCCCTTTGTAGACATTTATTTGCTTCTAATTTATTGACGTCACATTTTTTCTAAATGATTTCTAAAGACTAAACCGTTTCCGAGTAATTTATGTTCAATGAATTTAGTGTGACAATTTGTAACATTCGACTTAATTACGTAATTGAGTGTTTCTAAGTGCTTTGTTTCGCACTAAAGTAATTGTAGAAAAACCAAAAATTTATCCAATTAATATAGCATCGAAAACATAGGAAAGCAGTTAATAAAAATATTTTGAGGCATTTACAACATCTATTCAAAGTGGTTTTTAATTAAATAGAAGTAGCTAACTTTATATATATATATATATATATATATATATATATATATATATATATATATATATATATATATATAAGTTCAAAATGAAGAAAAAAACAAAGAAAAATTATAGACATATGAAAAAAAGGGGGTGGGAAATAATAAGTAAAAAAAATAACAAACAACATTTTGTTAAAAAAAAAAAATGAAATGTTAATTAAAAAACCGGAAAAAAAGCCGGAAAAAAAAGATATAATCTTTTCTTCAGCCCACACGATTATATCCGCAAAACAGAGTGCTTTCTGATATTGTATCAATAAAGCCAAGGCAAAATATATTAATACAATAGTGTGAGGAGCACTCAAAAATTTTTTTTATAAAATAGCTGCATAAAAATAGATCATAAAAAGTAAAAATAACATGTAGAAACAGATCATAAAATAAAATAAAAACATTAAAAAGGGGGGACTATAAAGCGAGTAGCAAAATCATAACAACTTACTTGGACGGATATTTTTCAAGAATGATTTAAAAATGTTTTTGCAGAAAGATTGCCAGATTACAAAATATGAAAACAAAAGATGAAAACAAAAGCGCAAATAGAGTGTAACAAGAGGGTTTTAAAGTGTCGTTCTTACTGCACTGCTGAAGTGATTTGTTATTTTGAGTTTTGATTTGTTAGTTACCAAGGATGGGCCCGAAATGGATGTGCGCAAGGTAATATTATACTGGATAATTTTAAAAATTGATCATAAATAGTTTTAGAAGATAGATGGTTATTTAAGAAAAAATATAAAATAGAAAAGAGAAACATAAATTGCCTGCTTTGCAAATAATTTTAGCCGCGGATTTGCCCGAAATGGATTTGCACATGGAAAAATTAACAAAGAAAAAATTTTAGCAGATAATTTTAACCACGGATTTGCCCGAAATGGATTTGCACATGGAAAATTTTATAAATTAATAAAGAAAATTTTAGCAAACAATTTTATCCACGGATTTGCCCGAAATGGATTTGCACATGGAAAAACTGTATAGATTAACAAGGGAAATTATTTAGCAAAGGAATTTTTAGTAAATAATTCTAACCACGGATTTGCCCGAAATGGATTTGCACATGGAAAGATTAACAAAGAAAAAAATTTTTAGTACATAATTTTAGCCACGGATTTGCCCGAAATGGATTTGCACATGGAAAATTGTATAAATTAATAAAGAAATTTTTAGCAAACAATTTTATCCACGGATTTGCCCGAAATGGATTTGCACATGGAAAAACTGTATAGATTAACAAAGGAAATTATTTTGTAAAGGAATTTTTGGTAAATAATTCTAACCACGGATTTGCCCGAAATGGATTTGCACATGGAAAAATTATATAAATTAACAAAGAAATTATTTAGTAAACAATTTTGGCAATGAATTTTGGCCTGAAATGGATTTGCACATGGGAAAATCATAAAAATTAACAAAAAAAAATGTTTAGAAAATATATCCACCAAAATATACGATTAATTCAATGATTTTATATAAACTTTTATTACATTAGTTGGGTATCCATTGTTTTTTTATCAGATTTTGAAAGAGTTTATCGATTTGTTTTTTGGATAAATAAATATTACTACATATACAGAATTTGTTTTTCTTAACTTTCTTAGTGTTTTCTTGTATTTATATATATATATATATATATATATATATATAATATATCTGTATATATATATATATATATAGATATATATATATATTGAAAAACATTTTTTGTGATCTTTGGACCTGTTGACTTGACAAAAAGGTTTTGGGGTATTAGATTTTTTGATCAAAATAATTCCACTTTAGTTGAAAGTATTTTTTTCATCTTGAGCAAGCTAAAATACACTTTTCAAAATGCTTCATTTATTTTAGTACTTTCCTCTACTTCTTAAGATAATACGAGAAAAAGAAAAGAATTATGTTAAAAAAATAAGAAAACTGTCATTTTAAAACACTGGGACTAAAACTTCCTTACTTATGTTTTATGATAAATGCTTAGAATGAATATTTTGCCAAACTGAAGTAATTAATATTTTTATGGATCAGCCTTATACTTTCCCGCCATTCTGAGACCATAAAAAGTTATAGAAAACCTCAAAAAACTCCCAAATTACTCTTAAATAGCATACAAGTCAGTTAAAAGTTAAATCAAATTTTTAAGTCACGTGATTTTTTGACTTCAGTTAAAATTAAAGTAATTTTTTTCGGAAAGGATTTTATTTATATTTTATAACCAGTGTTGAACAGCCAACCCGAGTCTGAGTTTCCTACTATCAATGTTCAACTCCGTAGCCTTGTAATTTTGAACCTAATACAGTGGACAGGGGAACTGCGAAATCAAGTATTGGGAGAATAGTGAAACATGCTGCTAAACTGTCAAAAATTATATTTTTGTTTCTGAAAGTAAAATTTGTTTTTAAAGTAACGCAATTCAATTTAAAATTTTATATATATATATATATATATATATATATATATATACACTGGTTATCATAAATTAAGGAAAAATCACAAAAATAGCGATAACTCTTTCAAAAGTAAGCCAAACCGTGCAAAATTTGCATATGTTGTCCACTAAGAGTAGCTGAGTAAAATTGCAATATGCAAATTAGTGGCGCTGCACTCGGCTTACGTCATCTGCCTGGAGCATAAAAGTCCAAGTTTGAGAGAAAGCACACAAATTTTACTGTGATTGCGACATTGAAAATCTGAGATAGCCAATTCGTAATAATGACCTCTAGGCATCATTTGCCTGAAGAACTACGATGGAGAGCCATCGGGAGACTAGAGGCAGGGCAGAGTCAATCAGAAGTGGCCAGATGGCTAAATGTGAGTCCATCTGTGGTTCATAGACTTTGGAGGCAATTTCAAACCACAGATTCGGCATCTAGGAGGTTCAGTCAAGGACGGCCAACTGTTACGACCAGTGCCGATGACCGATATTTGACATTAAGTGCACGCAGGAATAGAACCGCTACTCCGACACATCTTAGATCCTCTCTTGCTGCAGCCACCGGAAGGTTGGTGTCAACGTCAACTGTGCGCAGAAGGCTCCACGAAGGTGGTCTGTATGCGAGACGACCAGCCATTTGCGTGCCGCTCACATCACGCCATAGGAGAGACCGTTTGCAGTGGGCCCGACAACATGTCCACTGGACGTCAGATCAATGGAGGCCTGTTCTCTTTACGGATGAGTCCAGGTTTAGTCTAGAAAGTGACAGTAGACGTTATTTGATATGGAGAGAACCTGGGACCCGTTATCATCCATCAAACATCCGTGAAAGAGATGCATACGGAAGAGGCAGTGTCTGTGTTTGGGGAGGCATATCCTTAGGAGGGCGCACATACCTCCATGTCTTTCCAAGGGGAACCGTGAATGCTCAGGTTTATCGAGACAACATCCTTGATGCTTATGTGCGCCCATATGCCGGGGCAATTGGTGATTGCTTCCTGTTACAGGACGATAATGCAAGACCACACAGAGCTCGCATTGTTGATGATTATCTTCAACAGGAAACAATTACTCGCATGGAGTGGCCAGCTCGATCCCCGGACTTGAATCCTATCGAGCACGTTTGGGATGCTCTAGGGAGGCGTGTATCTGCCATCAATCCGCCCCCTCAGACCCTTGCCACGCTTGCAACTGCTTTACAAGAGCAATGGCTCTCACTTCCTATTGAACTGATAGACCGCATAATTGAAAGCATCACACATCGCTGTTTGTGCTGTATTGCTTCTAGAGGCAATCATATTCCATATTAAAGGTACTTTTTCTATTGCAAACCGATACTTCCAATTTGTTTATTTTATACATGTGCTAATTTCTATACTACTATTAATGTCTGATAATTTCTTTTTATGTTGTTTAATACCTTACTATGTGTTGTATATTGTGGGTAAGTTTCATAAAATTCCATGTGTAATTTCTTGAGTTATCGCGATTTTTGTGAATTTTCCTTAATTTATGATAACCAGTGTATATATATATTCAACAAAATAAATAATTACAAGAAAGCACGAAGAAAGTTAAGAGAAACAATGAGTTTCAATTAGTTTTATTTATTGCGCATAAGCTGCAAGTAAACAGAACTCATTAGATCATTAGATAAGTTCAAAATGAAGATAAAACGAAGGAAAATTATAGACATATGCAAAAGGGGGGGGGGTATATCAATATAGCCAAAACAAAATATATTAATACAATAGTGTGAAGAGCACTCAAAAAAATTTTTTTACGCAATAAGCAAAAATAACACATAAAAACAAGAAATAAAATAAAATAAAAAGAAAAAACAGTATAAAACAAAACAAAAACTATAAATAGAGTAGCGAAATCAGATGTACTTACATGAACAGAAAATTTTTCAAGATGCAGTAAGAACGGCACTTTAAATTCCTCTAGTTACACTCAATTTGCGGTTTTCTTTTCATATTTTGTAATCTGGCAATCTTCTTGCGGAAATATTTTTAAATCATTCTTGAAATTCTCATTCTATGTATATATATATATATATATATATATATATATATACACAGATAGATAGATAGATAGGCGGATATTATTGGTTCTTGCAGCAGCTGTACACATACAACCACGTATATGAAGCAAACTATCATGGAAGTTTGAGAAATTAATAAAAAATATTAATTAATGCGCTATAGGTAATTAAAATTGTGCATTGTATAAGGTAGTATTTTAAATAAATTTCAGTATTATGAGCTTTATTAACATGTATAGTACAAATATTGCTTTGAATTTCAATCCAATTTGCATTATATGAATAAGACTTTTTTGCAATAAAATTTTACTTAACATAATAGAAAACTGAAATAATAGTCTAATAGAAGTAAATAAAAATTGCTGTAGTCACGAGCCTTATATTTTAATTTAATAAGTATCCTTTTTTTCAGGTGTCAATTTTGGTGGCTTTTACGTATCTAAGCTGTAAGCCTATTTAAATAAAGAGTATATAGATTCTGCTTCTTTGAAAAAATATCGAACGTCTTCTCTTTTCAAAAAGGTAAGCAACCATTTAAAATTTGTGATTCGAAAATATAAAAGTAATTACAAAATTGCGCTGTTGCTTCATTTAGAAAGCGCTTTTTTATGCTAAGTTTAAATTATATAATCACAAAAATGAAATATATTAAACATTTCTTTCTGCTTATAAACTGTAATTTTTTTCTTATGAAAATAATAAATCTTCGATATTATCAACTTTAGAAAATGTACTAGCAAATTTGAATTTTTGCCAACTAAATATTTGCATTATTTTTTTTATAAAATACTTGATAGGAATATTTTATTTTAAGCATTGTATGAAAAGTAATCTGTTAAGTCTGTGAAATAGTAGAATAAAATGAAAAAAAATCTTGTTCTATGATTCAAAACAAAAAATAGAAGCACTTTGTCTCGCCGGCTTAGAACGAATAATCAGGATGCAATTTCAGAGAAGGATTTTTTTTTTGAAATTGCTTTAGGTCTTTAGACTATCCGAAAAAATGACTTATACGTATTTTTTAAAAATAATATAAATACAGATAGTATTTCTATATAAGTCAACATAAGTCTTAATTATCAATCTTAAATTCTGTGATGAAATTAATTAAAATTGTAATTAAAAATAAATTAAAGCCTTTAAGCCCATTATCTTTTGATCATAAAGGAATTTTAAATTTGATTTTCAATTACACTATTTAACATTTCTTATAAAACCATACTGTTCAACTACTAAAAAAGCTATTAAGATAGAAAATCTTTGCTTTAATTTTTTTTTATATTTCAAAAAAATCGTGTGCCTATTACTTTTATATGACGTAAAACTGTAATTGAGCTTTTGTACTTAAGACAATGAAATAAACTGAATATCAATTCTTTGTTAATTTAATGAAATAATAATTTTATTTAATATTCTTTGTTTAATGAAAATTATAACTTGGATTATAAATGAATATCTCTCTATGATTGTCTCTATTTGTCAAGGTAAGTATGAAATTTCAATAATATTTTTTTAAACATTAAAGTAATGTTTCAAGCAATTTCGTGTGTAGTTAAAAATTTTATGTGGTAAGTGAAGTCGTTATTCCGGATTGCATATGTTTTATATAAGTAATATATATAAGTTATATAAAAAGATAGAAGAGCAAATGTAGTACAAATAGGTAAGTACGAAAATTTGTTTTTATTAAATGTTTATATGTGATTTCCATAAATTGTCGAGTAATGAGAATAACAGCAGTGAACAAATATGAAATGAGAAAAAATGTTTTTGTATCTAATGTTGTTAATATTCTTGTTAAAATAAAATGATAAACTGTGCGATTGCATTGTAAATATATCGCTCAGACAGAAATCTCAAATTGTTAAAAAAGAAACCCATTTGTGATGAAAATATGTATTTTTGCATAAGCGACAAGTAAATGTTATTATAGATCTATTAAAAGATCCATATTTCTAGCTTTACTTAAATAACTAAATTTTTAAGGAATAATGTGAATTTAAAATATATGAAATCTAAGCATCATTACCTCATTTTAACACTAGAAGTGCCGTTGACACTCATCCCTCACTCATCCGTTGACATTCATCCATTGACACAAACACAAAAACACTCATCCCTGTATTTTAACACTAGAAGTGCCATTGGGGTCATTTTCAATGTTTTTTACAATTCTTAATGTTATTTTTGAAGATACAAATGAGCTTAGAAGCTCATATTTTTCTGATTTTTCCTAACTTGCCTCGAAGTATACTATAGTAAAATTTCGTGCCTTTCTGATGATTAGTAAAATGAATAACTATGGGAATACCTAAAATAGCCATAAGGGATCACTTTGACCCCTATTAGAAAGATTTATGTCTGTTTTTCATTCTACGGAACTGGAAACATCATGAAGATGATTTTTAAAATAGAAATTAGGATCCCCAGTGCTAAAAAATATTACGAGCAACAATTTTCGTTAAATTATATAATATTTTGGATTCGATTACCGAAGTAGCTTAGTTTACAAAGCTACTTCGTTTCTATTGAATTATTATTTCGTTATTACGTTTGAAGGAAACCATGTACACGCTGATTATAAGTGGTTATATTTGTTACAAACCTGGACTATATAGTATAGTTGGGGAACAGTTATTACCCATGTAAATAATAATGAAAATTCATTGTATGATGTTAAAGTTACATAAATATGATTTCAACTGATATGAAGTCCTAAAAATAACTTTCTTTTGAAAGCTTTTTTGTGCATGTTGAAAAAAGTGTAAAGGATATACAACCTGTGAAAAGTATTGTACTCTAATTATTGAACCACGCATTAACTGCAGGCGCAGAGGAATTACTGTATTTTTCCTTAGCAAACCTTGCAGGTGATTTTTGTTTCATAAAATAAACCTACATTACTGGAATACTACTGATGAACAAATGAAAATGCTCTCCCAATTTCAATGCCTTTTCTTCTTCGTAACGATATTCATGTTTTGTACTTCAAAATGAAGATTAAATAGTTACTAAATAGGTGCAAAAAAAGAATACCATAATTCTAAATATCATCCATGCGAACGTATTTGCGAACGGTATTACAGAGTAAAAACGAAGAACTGTCACTAACTACAATAGGGCGATTCCACGAAAAGTGGTCCCGAGTGACTAAATTTTCAAAATTATCGTAAAATCAAAAATGACACAATTTCGGAATCTAGAAGATGTACATTTTTTAATAGTTAAGATAGTTTTTTGAATTACAAAAAATATTTACGTGAATTCTAACAAAAGGGGGAACACTATGAATTTTAACAGGATTTCTCTTCTTTGTTATGTTATATTCCAATGCAGTTCTTAAAATATTAAAGAGCAATAAAATAGTTTTTAGTAATAAATATAACTATTTTACTCTTTTATCATTGTTTAATGTATTTTTTTAATTTGGCCTAAATTTTTTTGCTTGTTTGAAAGTCGATTAATCAAGATAATCTAATTTCCCAGTAACACACGTAACATAATTTTGCATTTTTTTCTGTAAAAACTTTAGTAAAGAAGAAAATTTAAAAATTTTTTGTTTTATAAATTAAGAAGGCAAGATATGCAACGGAAAAAATTCTCGAATTAAAACTGCCAATAGTTAAAATTTTATAATTAATTTTATTCAAGGTAACACACGTAACGAAAAGTTACGCGCGTTACTGTTATGTGTGTTAGAGGTACTTATACACTTTAATTATTTATTTATTTTCAATAAAAGATTTAAATCATGTTCGGACATTTTTTATAACCGCCACGCAACTTCAATGCCACAAATACGGAATTGTAAGATTGTGGTTTTTTGTAAAATAAGGTCGGTATAAGCATTAATAAAAAAGCAGCATAATAAGACGATAATTTTGAAACTTTTGGAAATTTTTTTTCCCAAACTTTTATTTGTTATACGTTTATGTTTAAGTAGAATATTTCGACTGCATTTGCTAGATTATTATAAAATGGATAAGCTTAAAATAGTGTCCTTATCTGGATTTAAAAGAATAAGAAGATGAAGAAAAAAAGAAAAGAGCATAAGATTCTGCACTTCAAAGGAAAGAAAATAAGGAAATGATGAAAGTTAGACTTGAACTTTCAAAACAGATTGATAATGATGTAAAAGGTTCACCACTAAGTATTTCAGATGAACTTAATTATTAATAAATCGATTTTCTTCAAAAGTTAGATTATTTATACTATGCTTGTATTGAAACAAGAGCTGATTCTCTGGATTATTACGGGGAAAAACGGGCAATAAAACGAAAGAACTATCTAACAATGTTTCTAAGAGAGGCTTATACTGATTTTTGTCAGTTGCATCCTAAACATTGTTTAATTTTCCATATTTAGTGCTTTATGACTAAAAAATTTATTGCTACTGTAAAACTTAGAATCAAAACAAATATCATGAAATTTTTCTTCTTTAATTGGAAGGCTAAAATTAAGTTTATGACAATACATGGTGATGGTAGAAGTATTTATGTATATAAAGTAAAAGAAATTTTGGATCTAATTGTTGGAAGGGGGCTTCTGATACTTACAAAAATTTCTCATTGCTTGTTATAGGTTTCTAACCATCATTTATTGTAGTTTGGTAACGATGAGAAAAAGATGACAATAGCTCACAATAAAAAATATATAATGGCAAATGTGCAAGAAGAATGTTTTGAAATAACTCTTGAAAATTGGATTAACTTTCAATAATACGTAAGAGTTAAAAGAATCCGAGGTGATACTCTCCAAACAAACATATCTAGCATTAAAACCAGGGAAATTCAAGTTGACTTTGCAGAGACATATTCTTTTGAATATCAAAACGAATTTCAATCAGCATTATGCTATCCAGCCACAGTTCCGTTATTCACAGCAGCTCTTAGACGATACTCTCCTAAAGAGTTTAAAATAGAGTCCTTTACAATATTTTCCTAAGGCAAAGACAAAGGTGAAACAATGTCTACACTTTTATTTTAAGACTGTTTAAAAACGATTCTACTTCAGAAGATAAGCTAACAGAAACCTTCTATAGTAATAAGTCAAGTTAAGAATTTAAAAATAAATATATGGTTGAATTATTTCATATTTTGTCAATCAAAATATAAAAAAAGAAATTAATTTGGAAATATTTTACGATATCACATGCAGAAGTTCCTTCTATGGGATAGATGTGTAGTACAAAATCTTGAAAGCGAAGCAAAAAGCAAAGTTATTTATATCATTGTGTTGTTATACAAAAAAATTTATTTGCTATCCAGTGTTGTTTGCAAAGCTATCCAATCAACTCATGCCTAATACAACAGTATTATATATTAGCCAAAAGGAAATAAAGATATTAATTGAAAAGATCAATACATGGCAACGGTAATACAAAGCATAAAATCTATGCATAAGTATCGTTAGATACTTGAATAAGATGCATAGATGCACATTGTGGCACACAAATAGTCAGTAAGTCAATTTCTGTTCCCTCCTGATCAGAAGTGCGCCTATAACTGAAATTAAAACGACATATGCTCTATCTCGGGAACATTATTGACGCAAATGCACGTGCTTGTAAACTTAAAATGCAATATTTGCATAAAATAATTGGAAAATATGCATATTTTTGTTTCCAAACAGAAATGATTTTGAAGGAATAGATGTGCCTAGGATTTGCTATGTTTTACTCTCTAAACCAGTATAAAGAAAGGCTACAACCATCTTTCCAGACCATTAACTATTTTATTTGCTAAAATAAATTCTTCTGCTAAATTAAAATAAATAAATGTTTTAGTGCAACATTTATGACTTCTCAGTTGAAATATTCACAGAGGGTAACACACGTAACGTTCAGTTAACACACGTAACGCACCAATTTCACCAAAATAAAGAAGTTTTTACTGTTGCAAGAAATTTTTAAAAATCACTAAACACAGCTTCGATATTGTATCTCTCTATAAAAGAAAATATCTTAATTTTTTGCCTTTATACTTCACAGAATTAAATGAATATATTCAAAGTTTCAAATATCTAGCATTATAAAGGGTAACACACGTAACAAAATTTCAGAAATTTTTTTTTTCAACATCAATTTAATTTGTGCCTTCAATCTTCGTTTTGTAAACTTACAACACATATAGATTTAACAACAAATTAAGAAAAACATAAAAAATATCTAACAAGTTTATTATAATAAGTGTTAAAGTTGAAATATGTCGTGTAAAAGTAACACACGTAACGAAAGAATCGCCCAATAGTATTAAATGTGACGTAGGCTTAGCTGACTAGATTCTAAGGAATTATTCTAGAAGAGATGAAACATGCAGGTGTCTTGCAATTCTTTACAATGTTTGTCGTAATGCTGCCCTAAATGCTTGAATCCTTTGTCACCCCAATTACTCACGGCTAATTCATTCTTGCATTTGTTTAAAAACTACAAATTAGTACTTTGCACATCAGATAGCCTCTGATTGATAAAATTCAGTCCTTAAAATATAAATACCATGCCTTTTAAAATTACAATATACAGAATACTATGAGAAATGCTGGAATATAATTTGTCGATGTTTTTCTATGAACTTTCACGTCACGCGAATGTGCTGTATATGTATGAATGTGCTGTATATGTATGTCGCTGAATGTGCTGTATATGCATGTCTGCGCTAATGACAAACTAGTGATGTAACTTACCATTTTAAAACATGCGGTGTGCTAATGTATATTATTTATAGATATCTGAGTTTTTTTTTCGTATAACTTGTACTCTTGTGAAAGAATTATCTGCAATACAATACTACATTATAATGTAATATTGTCATTGCATTAATAACAAAAAGAAAAGAGAAAGAAATCTTCAAAAACTCTTTCATATCGTATTTTAAACAATAATCTTCATTTGAAAAATCATTTAATTTGAAATAACATCATTTTCTTATGAGGGTTAAGTCGACCCCAAATGGCGATCCAAAGTCTGGCTGTTATTGAGTTAAGTTAAGAAAATGTACAATATCTGAGAATATATATATGTAATACAAAAATTAAATACTTTTGTATTAATAAAGGAATTAAAACTCTTTCGTTTTCATAAAATGTCTTTGTTAAAGAATAAGCGTAGAGAGATTCTATTTTGGGAATTCAAGGCTGAAAACATACCATTGAAATATAAATAGATTTATATTTCAAAGGAAGAGTTATTTTTAGAATCGTTCCCTTTTTCACTTCCATATAAGGAATCGGAAATGATTTTCCTTAATGCGTAAGGTAACAAGGAATGTACGAAGTGTGCCTTTTTACCTCAAATCTGTGTTGGTATAAAACGTAAGAACGCATAGTTTTGCGCGTCCTTTTCATCATGATTTGATCCTGATAAGCTGTTCCGGAACTGTCCGGAGTCTTGTCCATGCACCCTCCTTTGCAAGAGTGGGGACGGGGACTGTTATCAATACCAGCCTACCTTTAAACCTGTTTAGAACGTATGATGGCTTAAGACTGCAATTATTTCAAGCTAAATACAACACTGATAACAGGGTTGTAGCTCTGTTATTACATATATATATATATATATATATATATATATATATATATATATATATATATATATATATATATATATATATATATATATATATATATATATATATATATATATATATATATATATATATGTATATATATATATATATATATATATATATATATATATATATATATATATATATATATATATATATATATATATATATATATGGTTTAGTTTTTAAAGTAAACTTGTATTGTAATGACATTCTACATTATTTTTGCTCTCTCTACTAATTATTATGATAACTTTAAAAAATATTATTTTCTTGATATAAACTCTTGTTTAGCTTGAATATAAAAACATTTCAATAATCTATACGTGTAAGCAGGCAATTTTTAATTGATATGCACAGAATAAAGCTTATTTTTTCTATTTTTTAACGAAAATGTTAGTTTTAGAAGGACGTGACTTTTAAATTAACTTGTATTTTAGTGACATGAGGAAACCGTAAAAAGTGCAAAAATTACTTGACCAAAAATATATATAATATATATTGCTACCTATACTCGATGCAAAAAGAAAATTCTTTGCTTCAATAACTTATTTTTTAACTCATTTATCATCTCTTGTTATCTTTTTTTTTACTTTTTTATCTTCTATTATCAGTTTTTTTTTCTTTTATCATATAGTTTATTAATATCTTTTAAAATTTCTGAATATTAAATGAATTCATCGTGCTTCATCTATTCAGCTAAAAAATTGACAAAAAAAGTTTTAATTTTTGCTAAATAATAAAATATGACAGCTGATTTGAATATTTACTGACAAGGGAAAAAAATATCAACTTGAAAACAATATAAACTAGGATAGATTTTTTTTCTTTGCTTTTTTTCTAAAAATCGATCATTTTAGAACTCACCATAAAAAATACAAAATTGTATTTTTTTGTCATCTGTGTTATTTTAAGTGACTCACCTATAGCTTACTAATTGATAGGAATCAACACTAATGAAGTTTTGCAACATACATTTAAGACATAATTCAGTAAAATGGCAAAAACTGAAAACCTTTTAAACGGTTGAACTTTGTACCCAAAACTTTTTACCATTCTTTAGTTTTTTTTTAAACATAACCAACTCATTACGTTTAATTAGTCTTTCAAAACAGTAGAGTGTGTTAAGGGTTTTCAACCAATTAGCTGACATTCTCTGGTCTTTGCCAACTCCCATACACTTAATATTTTTAATTTTCGCTTTAAACTCACATTTAGCTTACTTCTTATTAAAGACCATTAAAAACTGTTGCTCTTTCTAGAGGGAAAAAAAAGCTAAAACAAAAGCAAGAAAATGCTAATGAAGTAGCGAGTCATGAATTAATTACTTGCGACTGAAAATGACTTTGATCTTCTTTGAAAATGCATTTTTTGTAAGGTACATGCCTTCATCTTAAAAAAAAGTGAAAAATGAAGCTTTTAGAGGCAAGTGTTATTAGCGTATTTAGCCATATCCTCTATTCTAAATGAAGAAAACCATACCCCCTCCATCTTTCAAAAAATGCATAAAAGACTTATAATATACATATATAAATATAAACATGTTTAAAAGTAAATTGTTTTGTTGGAATTAATAAAAAAGATTTATGTGTGTTTGGTTTTTAATTAAAGGAAAAAATACAATGCCTTTTTCTATACAAAATATATTGTTTCAAATTATTAATTACTATATTTTGCTGGTGCTAATGATATTGTGTTTTTATACAACACATTAGTTCATTAGAAACATTTTTAAGTTATTGTTTTTATGATTAAAAATTCATTACTTAGCCAGATTGTTTATAATGTAAATTTGGTTACGTAAAATTTATTAATCGAAATTGACGTTTACATGCCACATTTACCAATCTAAATTCACATTCTTTTAAAAATATATCCTCTTACATAAACATGCTTTAAAGTGAAATGTTTTCAAATTTAAAAGAAGATTATTTTATAATTTTATTAAAATTTATAAAAAACACTAAATTATTTTTATTACATTATTACTGGCATTGAATAGCTCTGATAATTATCGGATTTACAACTGTACTAAGTTCCCTTTCGATTTTGAACCAAATCCGGAAAATAAGGTCTTCAGTTTCACTTATAAGTGCGGATATTTCGAAATTAATCCACATTTGCTTTGCGCAGCGATGAAAGTTTTGAAAACCCTCCCCCTTTATTTTATACTTACTTTAATCGTCGTTGAACAGCAGGTTCAATTTTCGAGTTCACGATAACTAATGCTCTACTCTGTAGCCTTGTAGGTTTGAAGCCAATCTAGAAGACAAGTGAACTCCTGGATCAAGTTTTGGGAGAAATTTGTGTTCGTGGTTTACTTTTTGATGGAATTTAACCCACATTTCTATTACATGAAGAGGAAAACTTCGAAAATCTTCCATTGTTTGCGTGGAGGGAAGGGAACTTTAACATATGATCCGTCTACCATTGACGATATTTTACGTCAGCACTGTGGTCGGTGGTGCGAGCCATGTGCGTAATTCATATTGAGCAGCCATCACTGGGCTTTTAAACTGGTTCACCTCATTGGAATTCATACGCTCTACCCTCTGAGCTACCACGTCTCTGTTGTTATAATATATAATGATTGGCCAAGAAAAAAATAGTCATGACATGTCGTTTGGCGATAAGATATCTGATCTACATATTTTCCTTAATTTTTAGACTCTCTATTAAATCTAGATTTGTTTTTAATTTGAAAATAATAATTTGCTCTCTGATCTGCAACCTTTATAAATAAGTTCTCTGCTCTGCAACCTTTTATAACTTGTTGATATTAAAGTTTTTCAATTTTTTAAAGTTTTTCAGTTTTTCAATTTTCAATAATTGAATTTAATTTTTTTATTTTATCAGCAATTACGGTCGAAACCGTTTACACAATTACGGTTAAAACCGTTGTTTTTAATACATTTATTGAAGAAAATAATACACTTCTATGGCATTTAATAATGTTACACACGGATATATGCTTTGAATATGCCTCCGTTACAAAACTGATGAAACATTATGAACATAATGAAGGTGCGTACGTAGGTGCGGCTCGCCCCTACCAAATTGTTGGAGGAAAAGTTTCCTCAATGGAAAGTGAATCGTAGTCTAGTCTAGTTTATAGCCAATGCTGGTTAGTTCCATCAAAAAATCCTCCACGAAGACTAGTCTGTCTCAAATGCTTGATGCAGGAATTCCCTTGTCTTCTGGGTTAGGTTAAAATTATAAAGCTACAATCATTAATAGCTGCAAACTCAAAATTCGATTGGTTGTTCAACGCCGGTAATGCTATAAAATATTAAATATGGGCGATTCTTTCGTTACGTGTGTTACTTTTACACGACATATTTCAACTTTAACACTTATTATAATAAACTTGTTAGATATTTTTTATGTTTTTCTTAATTTGTTGTTAAATCTATATGTGTTGTAAGTTTACAAAACGAAGATTGAAGGCACAAATTAAATTGATGTTGAAAAAAAAAATTTCTGAAATTTTGTTACGTGTGTTACCCTTTATAATGCTAGATATTTGAAACTTTGAATATATTCATTTAATTCTGTGAAGTATAAAGGCAAAAAATTAAGATATTTTCTTTTATAGAGAGATACAATATCGAAGCTGTGTTTAGTGATTTTTAAAAATTTCTTGCAACAGTAAAAACTTCTTTATTTTGGTGAAATTGGTGCGTTACGTGTGTTAACTGAACGTTACGTGTGTTACCCTCTGTGAATATTTCAACTGAGAAGTCATAAATGTTGCACTAAAACATTTATTTATTTTAATTTAGCAGAAGAATTTATTTTAGCAAATAAAATAGTTAATGGTCTGGAAAGATGGTTGTAGCCTTTCTTTATACTGGTTTAGAGAGTAAAACATAGCAAATCCTAGGCACATCTATTCCTTCAAAATCATTTCTGTTTGGAAACAAAAATATGCATATTTTCCAATTATTTTATGCAAATATTGCATTTTAAGTTTACAAGCACGTGCATTTGCGTCAATAATGTTCCCGAGATAGAGCATATGTCGTTTTAATTTCAGTTATAGGCGCACTTCTGATCAGGAGGGAACAGAAATTGACTTACTGACTATTTGTGTGCCACAATGTGCATCTATGCATCTTATTCAAGTATCTAACGATACTTATGCATAGATTTTATGCTTTGTATTACCGTTGCCATGTATTGATCTTTTCAATTAATATCTTTATTTCCTTTTGGCTAATATATAATACTGTTGTATTAGGCATGAGTTGATTGGATAGCTTTGCAAACAACACTGGATAGCAAATAAATTTTTTTGTATAACAACACAATGATATAAATAACTTTGCTTTTTGCTTCGCTTTCAAGATTTTGTACTACACATCTATCCCATAGAAGGAACTTCTGCATGTGATATCGTAAAATATTTCCAAATTAATTTCTTTTTTTATATTTTGATTGACAAAATATGAAATAATTCAACCATATATTTATTTTTAAATTCTTAACTTGACTTATTACTATAGAAGGTTTCTGTTAGCTTATCTTCTGAAGTAGAATCGTTTTTAAACAGTCTTAAAATAAAAGTGTAGACATTGTTTCACCTTTGTCTTTGCCTTAGGAAAATATTGTAAAGGACTCTATTTTAAACTCTTTAGGAGAGTATCGTCTAAGAGCTGCTGTGAATAACGGAACTGTGGCTGGATAGCATAATGCTGATTGAAATTCGTTTTGATATTCAAAAGAATATGTCTCTGCAAAGTCAACTTGAATTTCCCTGGTTTTAATGCTAGATATGTTTGTTTGGAGAGTATCACCTCGGATTCTTTTAACTCTTACGTATTATTGAAAGTTAATCCAATTTTCAAGAGTTATTTCAAAACATTCTTCTTGCACATTTGCCATTATATATTTTTTATTGTGAGCTATTGTCATCTTTTTCTCATCGTTACCAAACTACAATAAATGATGGTTAGAAACCTATAACAAGCAATGAGAAATTTTTGTAAGTATCAGAAGCCCCCTTCCAACAATTAGATCCAAAATTTCTTTTACTTTATATACATAAATACTTCTACCATCACCATGTATTGTCATAAACTTAATTTTAGCCTTCCAATTAAAGAAGAAAAATTTCATGATATTTGTTTTGATTCTAAGTTTTACAGTAGCAATAAATTTTTTAGTCATAAAGCACTAAATATGGAAAATTAAACAATGTTTAGGATGCAACTGACAAAAATCAGTATAAGCCTCTCTTAGAAACATTGTTAGATAGTTCTTTCGTTTTATTGCCCGTTTTTCCCCGTAATAATCCAGAGAATCAGCTCTTGTTTCAATACAAGCATAGTATAAATAATCTAACTTTTGAAGAAAATCGATTTATTAATAATTAAGTTCATCTGAAATACTTAGTGGTGAACCTTTTACATCATTATCAATCTGTTTTGAAAGTTCAAGTCTAACTTTCATCATTTCCTTATTTTCTTTCCTTTGAAGTGCAGAATCTTATGCTCTTTTCTTTTTTTCTTCATCTTCTTATTCTTTTAAATCCAGATAAGGACACTATTTTAAGCTTATCCATTTTATAATAATCTAGCAAATGCAGTCGAAATATTCTACTTAAACATAAACGTATAACAAATAAAAGTTTGGGAAAAAAAATTTCCAAAAGTTTCAAAATTATCGTCTTATTATGCTGCTTTTTTATTAATGCTTATACCGACCTTATTTTACAAAAAACCACAATCTTACAATTCCGTATTTGTGGCATTGAAGTTGCGTGGCGGTTATAAAAAATGTCCGAACATGATTTAAATCTTTTATTGAAAATAAATAAATAATTAAAGTGTATAAGTACCTCTAACACACATAACAGTAACGCGCGTAACTTTTCGTTACGTGTGTTACCTTGAATAAAATTAATTATAAAATTTTAACTATTGGCAGTTTTAATTCGAGAATTTTTTCCGTTGCATATCTTGCCTTCTTAATTTATAAAACAAAAAATTTTTAAATTTTCTTCTTTACTAAAGTTTTTACAGAAAAAAATGCAAAATTATGTTACGTGTGTTACTGGGAAATTAGATTATCTTGATTAATCGACTTTCAAACAAGCAAAAAAATTTAGGCCAAATTAAAAAAATACATTAAACAATGATAAAAGAGTAAAATAGTTATATTTATTACTAAAAACTATTTTATTGCTCTTTAATATTTTAAGAACTGCATTGGAATATAACATAACAAAGAAGAGAAATCCTGTTAAAATTCATAGTGTTCCCCCTTTTGTTAGAATTCACGTAAATATTTTTTGTAATTCAAAAAACTATCTTAACTATTAAAAAATGTACATCTTCTAGATTCCGAAATTGTGTCATTTTTGATTTTACGATAATTTTGAAAATTTAGTCACTCGGGACCACTTTTCGTGGAATCGCCCATATATCACACAATATATGTTAACATGAATAAAGAAATCTCATTTAATAAAAGTTGTCCTCTTTTAACTTTCCAACCAGTAACCTTCAGGCTAGAAGATGCGCATACTGAGAGTCTATTTTCTGAGCCATTACACATTGCTTTTGTAAAACATTTTAATTTCGAGTTATAATTTTAATTCTTATGTTATAACATGGTTTTAATTTTCAACAAAATAGATAGCATGTTTTCTCCTTTTTTTCGGATTCCGGAGCGAATTATCACATAATCAAGATAGTCCAAAGATAAGATAGAATAATACAAGTGAATACTCTGCTTTTTGATGAAAAATTACAAATGCTAAACATTACTCGTAAATTTAAGCGAAATAACTTACAGTATACAATTTAGGAATTCATACAAATTAGTTAAGTACAAAACATCATATTATACTACATTTTATAATACTCTCATCAAATTCAGTTGCTATGTTGTTTGATTTAATGAAATGTTTTTAATTGTCTGTTTGAAAGGGCAATTAATTTCGTGTAAAAAAGATCAAAGGACAGATTAATATTTCCTGTCGTATTTATCAAAGAGACAAGAATTAACAGAATGTTTCGAAACAGGATATAAAATAACTTTTACTTTAAAAAAATGTTCTGTTTCAGATTGAGAAAGTCAATGCTTACTGTTTTAGAAGCTCACTTACTTTTCTTACTGTTTTAGAAGCTCAAAAGGATTTGTGTTCCCCAAAAGTTGCGTAGTTTTAGGGTAAGCTTATTTTAAAACTTTAGTTTCAAAGAAGAATTCATTTGATTCCCTAAATCTTTATTTCGCAATTTTCTCATTTTTTCGTTTCCTTGTCGACTATTTGCTGAAGTCTGAGTTTTCGCACATTTGAAGAAGAATCTTCGTTTCCGACATAAATGCTTAAAACTTGGAAGGATATTAGAAGTAAAATCTTTCACTGCCAAAATGTTACAAAAAAGAAAGAAAAACTTTAATGAATACGGCTTTACTTTTTGATATAACACTATTTATATATATATATATATATATATATATATATATATATATATATATATATATATATATATATATATATATATATATATATATATATATATATATATATATATATATATATATATATATATATATATATATATATATATATATATATATATATATATACATATATCATATATATATATACATATATCATATATATATATACATATATATATATATATATATATATATATATATATATATATATATATATATGTATATATATATATATATATATATATGTATATATATACCATAAAGGAATCGTGAACTTCGAACGAAACTTAGATGAAATGTAGTGTGAGGTAAGACATATAAATGGTTAGAACGACAAAGTGATTGCACATGCGTGGAACGAGAACAGACACCTAATCAGCCACTTGTTCCTTCATATATAAAGGACTGTACAGATTAGTTGAAATCAGTTTATCGTCGTCTGTTTGCTATAGACAATTAATTAGAGGTATATATACCTCGTCAAAAGTGGAGAGCTGCATATCAAGAACTGACGGAGTTCGTATGAGGCACATCGTCGGTATGCGTGATGGTGGATTTCCGTATCAAGAAATCGCAGACTGCACACTGGGTAATGCCACAATAGCGAAAACAATTCACACAAGGGAAACAAACATTTAGAAAACCTGGCATTGGTGCACACCATAACACATCAAGTCCGGACTAGAGACCATCATCTGCATAGATGTGATGGACCGCTCAGCGTCCTCTCATTTGCTAGCATTACTCTTGAGCAAGTTTTGTTGTCTTGTTACAGCGTCAACTACATTCAATGATTCCTCTATCTCAGAATCACAAACTCCTCTTCTATGGGTTGAGCAACACAGTTCATGGTGCGTGCAGTTTTAACATGCTGTGCATGTTGTCCCCAGTGGCAACTCCAACTAATCTCGCTACAATCTGGAGCACAATGATCGAAAAGTACGCGTCAGTTATACGTTACAGAAGCTCAACGTCTGCCCCCATAGTGTATTGTCCATTGTCATAAAGCACACGGGCCAGAGATCATGGTGTGGGGAGCTGTTGGACATTTTTGTCGATCACATCTAGTGTAAATTGGGAGCAACCTCAGCAGTTATCACTCCAAAAGGAAATTTGTGGAGTCAGCGGTTCTTTCCATTATTCGATTGATTCCGAGAGCTTTATTTCCGCAGGAAAATGCCTGGGATTTAATAAGTCGCTGAATCGCTCGCTCAGCTGCTGGGAAGCACAGTAAGACTGAACTTTGGCGTCAAATCAAAGTCAAATGAATTCCCTAGATTAAATCATTCGGAACCTGTTTGATTCAATGCCACAATGACTATTAGCTCAGCGTGGAGGTCACACAAAATGCCGATTACCGACTTTTGTTTTGTAAACGTCTTGTTCATTTGTACCATTATCAGAAATTTGTGGAAAAAATATCTTCTTTAATTTCTGACGATTGTATTTTTTACAAACATTAGTGTGCATATATATATACGTTCATGCGCAGGTGGAATGTTCTCAGGATACCAAAAGTCTTTAAAAGCATGCTGCTTCTGAGAAAAGTCTTTTACGAGTTATTTATCAAGGTAAACAACATTATAAAAATTAAAAAGTAATTTTCTTAAAAGCACGATAGAAATTCTTAGAAATGAGGTATTGCTCATCTCATGGATCTGAGATGATCTCATGTACTCAGCTATGAAAGACAAAGATTCAATCTAGATAACAACTATATAGATATCTTCCAAGTATCTTATATGCTTAAGTGGAATGTTTATCAGCGTTTAATATTACTTCATCCCATGATACCAAAATGGTTCAAGTTTTAATTACTTTTACGATTTCCGAGAAAAAGCTTCTCAATGATTAAAAATTGGAATTAAATGAATTCTAAGAGATAACTTATTTTCAACCTTTCGAATAATGATATTTAATACTCTAATATACAGGGTTATTCATAATTCCCTCCGCCTGTAGACGCCATTTTTCTTTACAACAACTAGCTTCAGTGGTATATGTTACTGCCATCTACCGTCAACTGCTTAAATTAAAACTTAAATACTTTCGGAATAATTTCATATGTTCTTTTTTGCCATATTCACCCTCGTTCTTTTACTATAACGCTTCGAAATCCCGGAAGAAATTATGAATAACCCTGCATATATATATATATATATATATATATATATATATATATATATATATATATATATATATATATATATATATATATATATATATATTACCTGGGGAAGAATCTTTGAAGGAAATATATAATAGTAAATGTCCAAATCATCACGATTTTTCTTTTAATCATTCCAAGATTTTAGTTAAACATTAGAATGTTCGTTCAGAGATTTCGAACAATTTACTTTTAAATTTAGATAAACACAAGCAAAATTAACTTTGATCATACATATATCTTCTTTGTAGATTAAATATCTCTATAAACGATTAAATTTAATCCTTAAAAATAACAAAAAAATGTTACGTCTACGAGAAATGATGCATTTTCTGTATATGATTCAGATTTTCTCAAGAGAATGCATAAATTGTATCGTATTATTACATAAAAAATTAACTGTATCTATTCACAGGCCTCTTTGCAGATGTATTCAAAATTCATGCGTACTAATAGGATTTATGTTTCCCATGCGAATTCACTCCTTGTAGCAAAGTTCTCGCTTCTTAATGGTTTCAAAAGTAAACCAGGCGTAAATCTTTACACTCGATTTTCTGTTAAACGACGGTGCACATTAAAAACTTTCCTGCTCAAAAATTAATCATCAATCTTCGTGAATGATGAGGTTAACAAAAGCCGTCTTGAAACTATGCAAGAGTGTGCATATCTAATGATTTTTCAGAAACTGATGGAAAAGCACGAAAACATCCATTTAAATTCAAAATATGTATTTCAAAAATTCTTATCATACTACTGTGGAAAATTAAGTGATAATATTGGAGCGGTTGATGAATTAATTATGACCAGTTTACGGCAATAGAAACTTAATTATTATGCTTTGTAGTTTAGAATACAGATAACTATATCGAAAATCAGGTTTAAGAATTAGTAATAGTAGACAATAAAATGATAGTTTTAGTGAAGATAGTTAAGTAAGAAAGTTAACTAGACATTTGATATTTTTAATAAACAAAATTGTTACTAATATATTATATTATGAAAATAAAATAAAATTTTTTTCTTCGTGGTTTTATTATTAAAATTTTGAATAAATTTCTTTTCACTTGATGAATTAATTATGACCAGTTTACCACAATAGAAACCAAATTATTATGATTTGTAGTTTAGAATACAGATAACTATATCGAAAATCAGGTTTAATAATTAATAATAGTAGGCAACAAAATAAGAGTTTTAGTGAAGATAGTTAAGTAAGAAAGTTTACTAGACATTTGATATTTTTAATAAACAAAATTGTTACTAATATATTATATTATGAAAATAAAAAAAAAAAATGTTTTCGTTGTTTTATTATTTAAATTTTGAATAAATTTCTTTTCACTTGATTAATTAATTATGACCAGTTTACCGCGATAGAAACAAAATTATTATGCTTTGTAGTTTAGAATACAGATAACTATATCGAAAATCAGGGTTAATAATTAATTATAGTAGACAATAAAATGATAGATAAGTAAGATAGTTAAATAAGAAAGTTAACCAGACATTTGATATTTTTAAAGAAAAAATTTTTACTAATATATTATATTATGAAAATAAAAAAATCTCCTTTTTTTCGTGATTTTATTATTTAAATTTTGAATCGATTTCTTTTCATTTATTTATTTACTTAATTTATAATTTGTATTATGTCTTCTCTAGACGATGTTTTTTAAAACTGAATATAAGCATAAATTACTTTATATCAACCTTTATAAATTTTATATTTATATATTGATAAATTTATTTTGAAAGAAAGATGAAAACTTATTTGGTGATTTGTAAACGCGATTTGTCAAATGCTTTTATTTAAGAATTTTGTTTATGAGTTGATGAGATAATCATGCTTAATAATTAATAACACTTGACGGTAAAAATAATAGTTTCAGTGAAGAAAATTTTAACTTTTATGGTATAATAGATTTGTTTAATTTTAGTTTCAAAAATAAACTAGATATTTGATTATTTTTATAAACACAATATTTCCAACTCATTTTCTAATCAAAATAAATTAGTTTATGATTTTTTTAGGGTTTTCTTATCTAAATTAGAATACATTTCTTTTCATTTATTTATTCATTTAATATATAATTGCATTATTTCTTCTCCTGACTAAGTTTCTGAAAACTAAATATAAAGATAAGTTATTTTAAATTAATCTTTAATAAATGAATAAATGATACCTTTAATATATTATAGTAGACAATAAAATTAATAGTTTAAGAAATGGATTTATTTGTATAAACCTTTATATATTTGCTAATTACATATTAATATTTTTTGATTAAAAGAAACGTGCAAATTTATCAAACTCATTTCTCTTAGAAATGTATTTTTTTGTGTTTAAAGGATAAAAAAGACAAAATATTTAATTTTATGTATAAATAAAAATTTCAGTCACGAACATAAGTTATTATTAATTTTATTTCTTTGTTCTTTTATTGCTTTATTTTGAAAAATATCTTTATTTTATTAAATATCTTACTCAATAATTGAATTTAGGTTGTTTAAAAGACAACTACTAAAAGAAGAAAAATGCTTTAGATACAGAGTGAGAAATAACGAAAAAGTTTAACATGAAAATTTGAAATGCACCTGCTTAAGTTATAGCATTGATAATATATTTAACAAGCATAATTATTTAGCTAATTTTTAACGTAGTATAAATTTTAATAATAATAACAACACAAAAAAATTTTAAATAATATAATTCTGAATGGCTTACAACAAAAATGTGCTTTTTTAGATGTATTTTCAATTATTTAGAGCACTAATCAGAAACAAAAACACAGTATGAAATTATTCACAATGCAAAAAAAAGTACTATCCGTCTTTTCCATTAAAAAAAGGTTTAATCATTTAATATTCAAATGTCAACTACTTTTTAAACTAAGTATCAAACGAAAAGTCTCATATAATGTCTGCTTTAAATTTGTTTCGTATCTACTTAGACTGTCAATTCATGAAATGATTGAATCTATTGTGTTAAGTTTGCTTTTGTTTCAGTTTTGTTTTATTTATAAATTTTGAATGGCAATGAAAATTATATAGTTAAAAGTATAAGTCGAGAAACTTTTATCGCTATTATCTGTAATTAACCTCTGTAATTAGTTAGAACACTCATGCATATTCTGATTTTTTTTAAATATTTTTTATAGTCATATGCTGTTTTTAAATAAGAAAATTAGAAAGAAAAAGAATACTGACTTATCTTAATTCACGAGCTAATAATTATTTTGAATTAAGATTTTCAAACAACCCAGTATAATTTATGCTTGAACAGGTTTTTACACTCTGAAGTTGAATGTTTTTTCTTTTTAAATTTTAGTTGAATGTCTCGTTTACAAAAGCGTTTTTTAGTATAATGCTAAATTACTTTTTGCTATTTTTTGTATACTTAGACGAAGATTACTTTTAAAGAAACTTTCTTTATTCCGAAGTAATTAGAAATAGCTGCAAGATGTTTTATCTCTTTATGATAGAACTTTGTTTAAACTATTCACATAATAGAATGATAATAGTTTTTCCCAACTTCTAAAAGAGGAAATATAATGTTCTATCAGATCGATTAAAAGACAAAGGGGAATTAAAATCTGCTTTAAAATCTTTTTAAAAATATGCCTCATAATAAAAAATCTTTTCCAGAAAACAATATTCCTTACTCTTTAAATTACTAAATGTAAAGAATTGATGAAATTAAAACAACGTCTAATATTTATGATGATGATAATGATAGATGATGGAGCATTTAAAAATTTAATTATCTGGACGTATTTTGCTTATGTTTGAACAAATTGCTCCTCAGAATGAAAAATAATTAGAAACAAAGGCTAGTTTTAGTTTCCTGGCGAATATGTCTGAATAAAATGAATAACTATTTAATAATTTTTAACAATTAATAAGATTAAATCTCCTTTCTATTGCTTTTAACAACTAATTAAGCGGGGAATATACTACATTAGTTTTTCTTAAGAAATGTCATCGTCAAAGTTGACAGTATCATAAGAAATTATAATTTTTAAATTTATTTACTTTCGAAATACCGTTAGATTGTGTTATATAATGGAATATGCAATATTGTAAATTCTTGAAAGAGTTCATTTTAATCAAATATTATGCCTACTGTATGATTAAGTCTAATTAATGAAAATTTCTGTGATTCTAAAAAGGAAAATGTAAAAGTTTTACTTTGTTATTTGCCTCAGTTTATCCCAGAGGTTTTCCTATCAGTAAATTTCGTACAGCGTTGAATCATAATACGACCTGATATGGCTCTGATACTTTATTATAGTTTTAAATTGAACCATAATTTACCTGTTCAATATTATTGATGAAGTTTAAGAAGTACCTGAGTTTGCTTATGATTGGCACAAAATTAAGGCTGCAATAAATTTAAAAAAATATATAGTTTGCTGTTTCAATGGCGCAGTTGTACTGATAATTATCCTTGTTTATTGGAAATAGACAACTAAAAGGTGTAATTTTAACGCTTGAAATATCAGTACATTTTTACTGACATCTACTAATATATTCATTGAAAATAAAAAATTTGGTGAAAACTACCGAAATATTATAAAGTTTATCGCGTTTCGGGCTTTATAGGAACATGGAAATGCTATGCCACTTTTACCGAAGTGCTTTGGTAAAATTAACATGGTTCTATAATATGAAATATGACATAGTAAACACGATGAAACTTGGTGATGTTCTCATGATACCCAAGAGCATGGCTTAAAAAATCATTTATTCGGATAAATTTTCTTTTCTGTTTTGTATTTTTTCTCTAAATGTGTGGCAATAGGAACAATAATTTTTAAAAACGAAATTCACTGTAAACAGTTACCATGTGAACTAAAAAATTACTAAAATAATCATTTAATTACAGTATATTTTGGACTAATTTATTGTATTTTTTTTACCACAAATACCATACACTACGGTAATTTCACCAAAAATTTTTTTTGTATTTTTCAACATAGTCATATAGGGCCAAAATAAGGACATTTCTTGGCATTTTTAACTGTAGCATTTTTAACAGTAGCCATATTTTAAGACATGTATCTACTTTTTCAAAAATCTTAAACTAATAAGTAAACTTAATATTAATAACGCAATTTATATTTATTTTGAAGCGCTTCTCAAAATATAATAAACATTGCATGGTCCATCTAGAAAATCGAGAAATATATTAAGAAAAAAGCGTAAAATAAAGTAATTTTTAGTAAATTATAAACTATTCATAATAATTCCATATTTTCTTAAGAAAAATAATAAAATGCACAAAGCGTGAATTATCGACTAAAAAAGTGATAATAAGATGGCGACAGAAGAAAATTTTAGTGCAATTTTGCTTTCGATTCAAATATCCTTGACGATTCAAATATCATTGAGCGATATTTCGTTAATTTTGAGAATCGTCATGAAATCGCTTGATTTGTGGCGAAACGGTTAATCTCAAATGTATGATGAAAATGTTTCCTCAACTCGAAACCTTATCATAGTTCATTGTGGGAGATTAACGAAAATGTCGAAACTAAGATTAACACTATACGATCGAAAATAAAGTAGCGAAACAAGCCGAACTTCCTGTATGGTGTTCAAGAAGTTGGCCTCACGCCAGAAGATCCAGGGTTCGAATCACGCTTCGGGCATGGGTGCAATTAATCTATCTGTTCTGTCTGGTCTTTCTTGTGTTCTTAAGGTGACATTGATCCAGTTATATGGTGCTCATGATAAAGTGGTTACTAGAAACGTTAGACACATTACCTGGTTTTTTGTTTGCTTGTTTATTTTTTTTTTTTAGAAAAAAATAGAATGACGAAATGTTTCTTTACTATAGGCAAAATGGATTTCCTCGATGGCATGATGATATTTATTTCATTACTTTGACGAAATATTTGTTCGGATCGTATATCCGGCACCGGTTTCGTCAAAATCGAAAAAAGTTTCGTAAAATTTGGGAATCTACTTTTTACTGTGCGCCCTATACTTTGTGGCAACTGGTTATTTTGCCTTATTATTAAGGTTGCGAAAATTTGAAAAATAATACGGTCCACAGTTTCAATGACGCCTTTGTTCAAAACAAAATATCCCTCGAAGATTATAAAAAATAATAATAATAATAATAAAAAAAAATAAGAATAGAATAAAAATAAAATAAAAATAGAATAAAATAAAATAAAAATAGAATAAAAAAAATAAAAATAGAATAAAAAATAAATAAAAATAGAATAAAAAATAAATAAAAATAGAATAAAAAAGAAATAAAAATGGAATAAAAATAGAATAAAAAAGAAAAATATAAAAGTAAAAATAACTTTACTCAATTAAAAGAAACCTTAATAAAAAAGAACCCGGATCCATAAAAGTCGTCATTTAAAAAAAATTTAAAATTTTGAAAAAATAGTACATTTTTTTCCGGTATCTATTAAACTATCCTTAGGAGGATTTATTTCATGAAACTTGCTTCGACTTAAAATAATTTTTAATTCCATGACTTGCATTTTATTTCCTAAAAAATATACGAAATTTCAAAGTAAATAATATAAAATCTTCCAAATATATCCCTGAACTGATTTATTGTTACAACGATCGATATGTGTATGAAAAAAAAAAACTCGCTTTCACTTATAGTGCATTTTTCTTCTTTTCCGTATGATTTGGCGTCTGTTTTCGGGGAAAGTCCCTCGTCTTTGGCAGATCTAAGGTAAGGGTAAGCGGATAAACATCCGTCGATCCAGACTCTTTTTGTTATTTCGTGCCAAGTTTTTTGATGACCAGTCACCATAATAGAACCATTTCCCCAGAGATCCAGAGGATCTTCCTCCCCACCTAATATCAAGTGTAATCCCTCCCAGAGAGACCACCAACCTAAGCGTCAAGGCGCAGATAAGATCTTTTAAGCTGTAATTTTCTCTGGCCCAATCATACCTTGCCAATCGATCAGTTCAAACTACTTTGCGGCTAGATCTTGAAAAATAAAGTTCTTGAGTCCTTTTGTCACCTTAAAAACGCCTATTGTGCCTCCTTCCTAATGTAGCTTCTGGAGAAGGTTAGTGAAATTGAAGTTTTCTGTCAATAAAATGAATAATAAAATTATATTATTATTCAGGTTATATTTACGATGCATTTCTGTAAGCTGTTTGATGTTACAAAGATTTTATATTATTATAAAACTAGCAGCAAATCTCTGTTAACCAAGTTTGTTTATTTATAAAGTAACTACATTTATTATGCTTTCTAAAAATACAAATCATTCTCAATAACAAAATAAATCTCCGTACTCAGTAGTAATGACTTGCATGTCATAAAATTAGTATAAATTCTTAATTTGTATATTGTTGAATTAGGTAACAAATACATATATTTTTATTTCCTGAAAAATGTAAAAAGTAAGATATTTATAGAAAAAAAGTGTTTCTTCACTTGTCCCGTTAACAAAGAGCATTTTCTTAGAAAGAGATATAAGTTTCAAAATTATTTTTAGGATGAATTAAAAAAGCACGATTAAGTAAAAAAAATTATTTTTTAGCATGGTTTCGTATTATACACTTAAAAACATAATAAAAAATAATTGAATTTCTCAAGTACAAAGGAAAACGATTCAAAGGAAGCAATTCAGAAATATTTTGCATATACTTAACAAAACTAGCATAGTTCATATAATCCCACCATCGAGACATTTTTAAATTATACAGAGCAAAAAATTCCGGATCAAATTACTGGTACTTTGGGTGCATCATCATTTCCCATCATCATCCATTTTCAGTGTAGAGAAATTGTGATATAGTTCAGGAAGTTTAAATTCCTTTTGAACCATTAGGAAAAATTTTTGAAACACGTTTTAGTCAATAACGTTTTCCCCAAAGTAAGTTGTTACCAATTTATATATACAGTGCGAAATATTTATATATACAGTTCAATATATATATATATATATATATATATATGTTACCGGCAAAGTATGAAATAAACGTCATGAAGAGGTTATTATGTAAATGATGTACATGTTACTGTGAATGACCGAAATCGGTGGTTGTTGACTTTCACCGGTGAATGTTGACAATCACATAGTCGCTTTGGTGAATGTCCGAAATATTTATTATATCCGATTTGATATTAATTTATTCGTGGATATAATTTCATTTATTCGATATTTTAATACTTACTTACGATAGATTAGAGGAAACATCAGTGTTTGGAGTATCGGGCAAATGTATACCGGGCAGTGGCACTTGAACTTACAAAACATCAGTGTAGGATATACCGGGCAAATGTATACCGTTTATTTCATACTTTGCCTAAATAGCATTTGTCATTCTATAGAATGCCTAGGCATTATATACAATGCCCAGGGAAAGTATGTAATAATTCTCTCATTTCATACTTTGCCATTAACATATATAACAAAATACACTCTAAAAAATAGTCTTCCACACTATATTAACTTTCGATGAAAAATAATTTCCCTCAAAAATTATCTTTATAAATTATGCGGTTCTGATTCCTTTGTGTTTTACAATAGGAATTTGATTATATGTGAAAAGTATTGCATTTATTGTCATTCTTCAATCGCTCAAAGTTTTTTTCTGATATTTGGCAGTTAACGTATACTTCCCCACCTATTACCGTAGATGGAAAAGTACTTTCCACCTCGTTAGGAAAGCGAAACCAATACCTCGGTAGGAAGACTTTTATCTAAAGGAGAAAAGTATATAGGTCGGGAAAGAATTGGCGAACGCGCGCCAACTCCGATAAATGGGGCATCAAATGTCTTTTCTGCTACTGTTGCTGCGCCAAACGGTTTTGTGTACAATGCGAAAAGAATATTTTTGATGCCGCGCGGTCCTTTTTACGCGACGTTGGCTGACTAAATGTAGTGGAAATGAAATTCTGTTAACGCTAGACACCCACCTACGCCTCCCACTCGCTACAAAACCACGCGGCTTCTAATTTGATCTATTACACCCTCTTAAAATTAATGCTTTCACCCAGAATGCAGAAAATGGGAGGGATTTAAGAATGAGCGAACGCTCAAAAAGCGAAAAAAAAAAAAAGAAAAAAATCCTTGTAAGCAAGAAGTAGCTAAGCAGAAAAATTTGGTACAAGCATTATTGGATCACACTTACTAAGCAATTGTGCAAGCTAACGCCGCGAAATGTGACGTTATAATGAAATAAGATTCATTTGCGTCGGCATTAAAATTATAATAAAAACAGTCTTCAATTTGCATAAGAAACGAAGCGAAATTCTGTAATTTGCGCTGTTATGACTTACAAGTAATAGCCTTTCCTCTCGAATAGTTTAAGTATAACATTAGCTTTTTTCACTTTAAATTTACTTTGTAATACTTGGACGAAACCTAATGTTTAAGTATAAAAAAATGCTTTCTGACTAATTAACTATACGTTTATATCATCATGTATGTTAAGAAATGATGCTTGAAATTTATTTTAAATAGGCAGATTTGTATGAAATTTCACATTCTGTGTTAAAATATGTCCTTTCTGTAAATTTAATTGCAGAAATCTGTTTTTTTTTAAGTATAAAAGAATTCTAAATAGTTTAAATTTTTTTTATTTTAGAAGGAAGATTTCATATTTGAAGGAAGAAAATTTTTTAAATATAAATGAGATGTGCAGTACAGAAATCTTATCTGATTGTCGAGAATATTGATAATTTTACTGTTCGAAAACGCTAGTCCGAGATAATTTTAGATAATTAATAATTAATAATTTAGATAATTTTACTGTTCGAAATCGCTAGTCTGAGTTGCTAATCTAAAATCATGCGTTCTAAATACTGCGGAATTTCGATGGATTAAAAAATATTTTTTCTAGAAATAGGAAAGGTAGCTTAATAATCTTTTAATTAATTAAAATTAGGAGAATGTTGCACAACATTGAAAGATAATTTTAATCATTCATATAAGTTATCAAATACACAAATGAGCATTCCCTTAAATCCCGATTAAAGTTCTGTAAGAGTTCCTTTGTTTAAAAAATTTCTGTTTCAGATTACTAACAATTAAAAAATGTTTCATGCCAAATTCAAGTACTAATGAGTATGTAAAATATCATGTTATTTAAAAATAATAACAAGTACAATTAATTTGCTTTGTATTGTAACCGATGGATGCATATCTTAATAAATGCAATTCATTAGTTGCACTAAGTAACAAACTTTTTGTTGCATTTATAGAAATGTTTAGTATCTTGCTTAATTAGGGCATGAAAGTTTCAAATCAGAAGCTAGCTTTGCTCGAAAAGTTACAGATTGTTTTTCAAAATGGTATTTTCAGTACAATTAATTTTTTTTTGAATGCACAAGTTCCTATAGAAGCTATAAGTCTTTTTCATCTATATATATATATATATATATATATAAATTCATAATCTTATTTATCAATGTATATTCACCCGCACGAATCAAATTATAATTACGAATCAGCTTACATGACTACTTTATAAATTCGGCAATTCCTATTAAAAACTAAATGGAAAATTTCTTTTGCAAAAATGTTAAGATTAATGCAATCTACCTAGTCTTTTAATTTTTATGTTAGATATGAGCAAGGAAAGATATTTCTCTAGCAACATTTCTAATTTTCTGATTAATGCATTTACTTTATAACGTTCAGAATTCATGAATACTTATTACTGCTATAGTGACTATTTCTGAAAAATAAGGAAAAGTTTGGCTTTAAATTGAGTAATGAACAAATAAGATAAAACCAAAATTTGTAGAGAAATTATTTCCCCTTGTATGTTGTATATCTGATATTTATCTTTGTATTTTTATTTTATTAAACAATTTGTCAAAAATTCACTTACACTTTGTTATTATTATAAATAAAAAAATACCGAAAATATTCAGCTTAGTTGCTAGTTCAATAATAAACTTTTAATGCAACACAAGATTTTAAGTTCAACTTCATTTCAAAAATTTAGCTGCAAGTCTACATATCTCAAGACACTGCCATGTCATATTTTTGATTAAATTTTCCGACGAACCATTTTGTCATGTACAGTGCAATTGTATTTCATTTATTACCAAAATTGTCAGTTATGGTCAATTAAATTCTGAATTAATGGGTAGTTTCTAGAAAATCAATACGCCAGATCTATTTATTATTCCAGGATACATTCTGCGATTGATGCGTTGAAAGACACTTAGAAATGTTTGGGGGGGGGGGGCAGATTGAATTACAATGAATTACTTTGTAGGGAAAAGTAACAGGCTGCGTTATCTTATATTTAAATATTGCCAACATATTTTAAATTTGTATACATTTATTCTGCGCTTTCTAGCAATTCTTTGAAATTTATAATGTAGTTGAAAGTATAAAGTATTTTATTCGATCTTTATGATAATTTAATGTATCTAACAGAATCTAACGATAGCAGCATGAGATGGTGATAGGTTATATCAGTCCTGTTCTACATGTAAATTTGTATCAGTTTCATTAAATACTTTATATATATATATATATATATATATATATATATATATATATATATATATATATATATATATATATATATATATATATATATATATATATATATATATATATATATATATATATATATATATATATATACATATATATATATATATATATATATATATATATATATATATATATATATATATATATATATATATATATATATATATATATATATATATATATATATATATATATATATATATATATATTTATATATATATATATATCAACTCAGTGGCGCGACAGCCCATAGAGGGCCAAGGCCTACTGTGCCCATCTCAGTTTTCTTGACCTTGGGCTCTGGGGTGTAGGAGCAGATGTTCCGGTCAGGTGGTCAGCCGAACGCGGAACCCCCAGTGTTTAGTTCCCTAGCATGCTTGGTACTCATTTATCGACCCACTGAAGGGATGAAAGGCTGAGTCAACCTTACCCGGCCCGAGGATCGAACCATTGACGACAGTCGACGAACCATTGACGACATTATGACGATTTTAAAGTGTCGTTCTTACTGCACTGCTGAAGTGATTTGTTATTCCGAGTTTTGATTTGTTAGTTACCAAGGATGAGCCCGAAATGGATGTGCGCCAGGTAATATTATGCAGTAAGAACGACACTTTAAAACCCTCTTGTTACACTCAATTTGCGCTTTTGTTTTCATCTTTTGTTTTCCTATTTTGTAATCTGGCAATCTTTCTGCGAAAACATTTTAAAATCATTCTTGAAAAATGTCCGTCCATGTAAGTTGTTATGATTTTGCTACTCGCTTTATAGTCCCCCCTTTTTAATGTTTTTTCCTTTTATTTTATTTTATTATCTGTTTTTACATGTTTTTTTTTTTTTTTTTACTTTTTATGATCTATTTTATTTGTAGTTATTTTGTAAAAAATTTTTTTGAGTGCTCCTCACACTATTGTATTAATATATTTTGCTTTGGCTTTATTGATACAATATCAGAAAGCACTCTGTTTTACGGATATAATCGTGTGGGCTGATGAAAAGATTATATCTTCTTTTTTTTCCGGTTTTTGAATAAACACTTCTTCTTTTTTTTTTTTTTTAATAATATGTTGTTTGTTATTTTTTTTACTTATTATTTCCCACCCCCCTTTTTTCATATGTCTATAATTTTTCTTTGTTTTATTCTTCATTTTGAACTTATCTAATGAGTGCTGTTTACTTGCAGCTTAAGCGCAATGAATGATACTTATTGTTTTTCTTAACTTTCTTAGTGTTTTCTTGCATTTATTTATTTATTTATATATATATATATATATATATATATATATATATATATATATATATATATATATATATATATATATATATATATATATATATATATATATATATATATATATATATGCAGTGGAGCATCGTTTATACGACGTTTACATTTATACGACGTTTTAGTGTGGTCCCAAATCATTCCGATTCATTTTAATGTAAAAATATATCGTTTATACGACGCACGGAATCGGTTATACGTCGGTTTTTAGATTTTGTTCACGTCTACTTAATTATTTATTTTTTCTTGTGTATTTTAAAAAAGGGCGGAATTTGCCAACATGAGTGATACAGAAAAGGGTGCCAACAAGAATGCTTGGATGACGACCGTAATTTTTACTAGATGACGGAAAAAACTTGACAATGTTACGAAGAGGGAAAAAATAAAAATTTTGCTATTCATCGATTTGCTATTCTATTATATTATTCAGATTTGCTATTCATCGATTCAGATCCAGCGCACCCATCGATACTAATTATTTTGGAAAATGTAAAAGCTCTCTTTTTACCTGCAAATTGCACAAGTGCGCTTCAGCCATTAGATTTGGCCGTGATTAGAATCTAAAATTTCATCATAGAAAGCAGTAAGTTCAACTCGCTATTCAAAGAATTGCATTGTAGAGACTAATAGCAAGAAAATATAATTTAAAGTAACATACATTCAAATTGCTCACTGCAATTTTTCTTCCTTGGTTATTTGTTTGTTTTGCTTTGTCTAATTTAGAAATTTACGCAAATCAACACGCTAAACATTAAAATTAACTGAAAACCGAGTTAGTTTCAGTTTTAGAAGTAAAAATCGATTATACGACGTTATCGTTTATACGACGTTTTTCGGTTGTCCCTTGGGCGTCGTATAAACGATGTATACGATATATATATATATATATATATATATATATATATATATATATACATGTAAATAAATATGTGTTTGTGTCTCCTGGGAAACAATATTTAACGATTTATACCGCGTTGCTTTACCTAACAAGTGATTTATAAATGATAAAGTTACGATGAATTACTTAACTTTAATAACGAACTCCACGATTTGTTATATACTGATGTATAACGTTAGATTCCTTAAAATATCCCAGACATTTGATAGTGAATAGTTCATAATTTATTATCTCTCTCTGTAATGGTTAGAGCACATAAGTAGAGCAAATAATCCTTTTGTAACATTCAATTTTAGAATGGGTTGTTCATGAATTACTATGGTACGGTATTATTTAGCATAAAACATTATCTCTCGCAGACATTAAAAGCTTAGTTTAGACTAGAAACTCTTCAAATGCAACGTATTAGCATAATCTTGATGTTTGAAAGGACTAACTGACTAACTATTTCAGCTAAGCTACAAAAGTTAATATAAAGACAATGTACAATTGAGGTACGTGATGTCTAAACCAATTGAAACTGCTGTCAGAAATATTGCAACACATTTCTTGAAATGTCCCGTAGCCTCGATATGTTTTTTACGCATCAGTGTATCACATGAATATAATATTTTGCATTAATAATGAACAGTTTTTTTTTTCTACAAATATAATGTGTGAGTATCCAAAAATTAAAAGAAATGCTTTAGAAAATGAGACTTTATAATTTATATTAATTAGCAACCAAGCTAAAAGAAATGGTCTAAAATTAAAATAATAAAATGTAAAAGGGGGGGGATATTGCCCTGCTTTTTATTCCTAGAAATTGCATTAAGAAAATGAAAATAAGCAAATTAAACAAGCATTCTTGCATATACCTTCGCAAATTATTTTTGTTGCTTTGATGTTTTTTTTCTTTACTTTAAAAATATTTTTTTCTAAAAATTCATTTTTGTTTAGTTTTTTTATATACTTCAAAATTTTATTTTTAACGAAATTAATTTATACAATATATTAAAACAATTTAATATTTGTTCATTTTAGGTCAAAGAAGTATTCTCGGAATAAGCACGGTTAAATAATTCGGGTAAAATTGGCGTAATGTACAGTAATGACATATCTAGTAAAAAGAAATTTATCTGGTAATAAAAACCAAAATATGCGGTATTTAAATAATTCGTTTGGTAATTTTTTCGTTCATATTATAACAATTTAACGCAAATTCTTTTTTTTCAAAATTATATTCTCGCATTTAGTAAAATATATAAAACTGTGAAATAAATTAAATTTAATAAATAGTTTATAGGGTATGTTGTCATGATAAAATTGCCAAATTTTATCACATATTATAAAACTCAAATTTTAGTATTAATTTTGCCAAAATCATTATCATAACGTCTCGGTAAAAAAATTCCAATAGAGTCAGAATCATGGCGAACTTTACCATACTCTGGTAGTTTTGAACATTTTTTTTCTTATTGTAGGTTTTTAAAAAATATTTAAAAGCAAGCACAATTTATTTGTTTAATATTGATTGATAACACCGTTCATTCGTTTGCTAATATCAAAACTGAAAGACCGTTTAAAATAAATTCTTACAAATTTTAAAATTGAACAATTATTTTCCTATTTAGGTTGTAGGTAAGAAAAAATCAGAATTAAACTATCAGAATTAAACTTAGAAGATTATGTGGGAAGATTTGTATCAGTAGAATTGCATAATGAAAATGTATTTATGTATTTATAGATATATTTATTTATTTGCTCATTTTGTGTACATTTCATAAAACTGACGAGGCAGTAGCAAAATAGGACCGTATTTAAAAGCAATTTTGACTTTTAAACTGCGCACTAATTTCAGTAAGAGTCGGCAAAAACCTTTTAAATATGGAAAGAAATAAAATAGTGTTTAACTGCATATGTTTTTTTCTTCTTTTCTTAGTCTCAAGTATTCATTAAAAATGTTCAGTTTTAAAAATAGTCATTTTTTTTTAAAAAGAACATTAAATTTGAAATAATCGAAAATAAGAATATCCGATTTGTATTCGAAAATTTATACATAAAAAAATCATACAATAACTACTTTTTGTTTCTTGAAAAATCTTAGGAGATATACCTTTGAAACTTAAACTATGAAGAAGCAAATAACACATTTTTTTTTCAAATATTAAAATATTTTAATTTGCTCATAAATAAGCAAAAGAAAACGCAGCTCAAGCAAAAGCAATTTTTTTCGTTTACAAAAGTATTTAATTTTAATTATTATTAATTCAAATTTTAAAATATTTAATAAACAAAATATTTAAACAAACAAGCATTTTATACATCAAATATTGAGACAAAATTCTCATATTAATATTATTCGTGTCAGTAAGCAACTTCGTGCTTTTTTTAATATTTTCCATGATTAAAACTATTAAATGTTGAGTAAAATGAAAATAAAAATTAAATATTTGTAATATATTATAATATGAAGCAAGGCAGCAATGCAAAACATCTTTGTAAAAAACTTTCAATCTTGAAAGGTTGAAACTAATTTCTAATTTATTTTTTGTAATTATTATTAATATAAATTTTGAAGCATTTAATAAAAACTTTAAAACAATCTAAGATGTGATAGATCGAATAATGAGACAAAATTCACATATCATTAATATTCGTGTCAGTACTCTAAGTTGAGTTTTTTTTTTTTTTTTTTGATTTTCGTAATAACAACTAATAAAGTGCTATGTAAAAGGAAAAATCAAAATTGAATAATGATGATATATTATAATATGTAAAACATCTTTTCATAAGACTTTGAATCTTGTAAGATTGAAATTAAACCAAATTCAAAAAATTTACTTCCCAAAATTTTTTTTAACTAAATTGGCGATGAATCATTGTCACAAGATCTGCTGATAAAGCTATTACCTAATCATGAACATTACTTTACTCTAGAACATAATAAGAAAAATAAGTCATAAATAAAAATAAGCAAAAAACATAGCACACCCAAAAATAATTAGCTTTGTATGCGCAATTTTTTTATTTATTATAATTATTATCAATTTAAATTTTAAAACATTTAATAAAAAAACTTTGAAATAAGCAAAACTGCGATGGATCAAATATCGAAACAAAATTCGCTTATCATTAGTGTTCGTATTGCGTTTCTATATATCTATAGTAACAACTAATAAAGTGTTATGTAAAATGAAAATAAAAATTAAATATTTTTAACATATTGGAATATATAATGTAGTCAGAAATGCAAAGTATCTCTCCTTAAGTCTATGTCTCATGCAAGATTGAATTTTACCCAGATTCAAAGAATTAACGTCCTAAATATTTTTGGAATATATTTTGTTTAGTTTTCTTGCTAATAACTACTTAAAATGTTATGTATAAATAAAATTAAATCTTAATATTGATAATATATTAGAAAATAAAACAAAGCAGAAATGCACAAATTCTCTTCTCAAAATTAACCCAGATTTAAAGAATTAACATCCTAAATATTTTTGGAGTACATTTTTCTTTAGTTTTCGTGCTTACAACTACTTAAAATGTTATGTATAAATAAAATTAAATCTTAATATTTATATTATATTAGAAAATAAAACAAAGCAGAAATGCACAAACTCTCTTCTCAAAATTAACCCAGATTTAAAGAATTGACATCCTAAATATTTTCAGAACTCCATTAGGAACATACGATTGCCACAAGAGCATCTGCTGACAAAGCTATTACCTAATAGCGGATATCCCTTTACTCTAGATCCCCTTTAACAAATGACTCGACCCTCAATGGAACCTTACTTTTCCCTGATAAATATCTTCTCCTTCAATACATGTGGTGAGTTACAACCCACTCCAACACTAGTAGGTTGACACCTATTATTGGCGTTTCCTTATGAGTTACCCTAAATACCGAATCCCCATTAGAACGCAGTTAACATAGAATTTTGTTTTCATTAGGCGCTCTTAATCGACGCAGGCTAATTAGACAAATCCCGGCACATTATCATGATTAACTTTTCATTGAATTACAAAATACATATTTCATTTTATCTCAATAAATTAATGATCCGGAAAGTGTATTCCCGCCATATTTCCGTTTTCATCTTTTAACGAAGCCTCTTTGGCGCGTCTATTGTTAATAAAGGCAACAATACATTCCACGATGTTTGAATTTATGACATATGAATCATATTATCTCTTTCTATGTCCAGTATGGCATGCGCTTGACTGTTGTAGTGTGTAAAATAGATTTGTTGCATTGTCGCCTGCCAGACGGAACCAGCTATTAATAAATAATTACACATGCAAGGAAATATATGATATTACGCTGGAGGTAATTTATTCAATTATTGGAAATTATGTATTGAAAGAGTGACATTTTTATTTCGACGCCAAAGATGCCATTGTAGTTGCTAATCGAATTGTTCGTAGAATGTTAATTGGAATTATCGATGTTTGGTAAAATGTGTCTTTGGTGTTTATTTTCGACTAAATGATTTCTCTGTCTCTATTCTGCAGTTTTGCTTATTCTGCGTGGAAATATAATTTTCTGTTGCATTATCTCCGTTAAATGTGAATAACCTAATTTGTAATATTCTATAAATTAACTTTGCAAATTGAATTCAATTGGTACAGGTTTCTGAAAGACATCTTTGGTGCACAATATCTTCTTGCATTTTATGAAATATTATAAAATAATCCCGCGGGACAAAAGCATTGCAGTTATTTTAAGTAATACAATTAGCTGAAAAACTACGATTCCAATGTAAATATCTGATTTAAAAATATTATAAATAACCTACTAAAAATAGGCATATGTAATTTACATATTATTCAGCAAAAACGAATAAAATAAATCTGAAAATAAATAAATATAACAAAGTAGGAAAACAGACAAAAAACAGTTATATATACATAAGAATAAAAGATTTGTTTAATTAAATTCAATAATATTTTCATAATAAAGTGACTCAAAATTATTTAAATGAATGATGTAAAATAGGGGAAAATTTCTTTCATTACATTTATTAGTAAATTTTTAGTTGTAAGCGTGCATCTAGAAGGAAATGCTATGTAAGTTATATTAAAAATAAATGTTTAATTAAAAAACAAAGAATTAAAAATCCCGATATAAATTAATCTGCATTAAAAATAAAGCTGATAATTAATGAAATGTTCAAGCATAATTAATTAAATCTACCTACAGTATAGAGAAGTATATGAACATGATTAAAAAAAGTTATTTATAGGTTGTATGATTAAAACATTAAATTAATAATAACTGAAACGGATTTAAATTTAGAAGCTTATTGTGTAAGATTAAAAAAAAATATATTTCTACGAATAAAAATATCTAATTATTTATGCATAATGCAGCTTCAAATTAAAATGGAAAATTTGTATTCGTATCAGAGTGAGAAAATTTGATTTTACTTCTTATAAAATGCAAATGTCTGTGAATAGAATCTTTAAATAGAATATGTAAATTTTCAGTATTCAAAAATATAAAACAATAGATGAAGAAATAAATTTACATTAAATATACAAAATTTAGGAGTATTGAAAAATGAATTAAAATATTGAATTATCCATGAAAATATTCAAATACGATGACAATTAAAATCAATTAGATAAAGTTAATTTGCTTCATGGCTTCTTTAATGTTTTTATTTGACGTAATGATATACTACCAAACGCAATTTCTGTTATGAAAGAAATAGTGCACTTTTTTTTTTGAACACATCGAAGTTATTTAAATATTATTAAGAATTTGAATTGGCAAAATATTGTTTAATTAAATGCCTTATTCGTTATAAAAATGTATATATAAATCGGAAATCTAGTTTAAAACAGGGCAACATTTTTGCTGTTATTTTCAGTTTATGTATTTTCGGAACGAAAGAAGTTTTAATGAAGGAAACACAGTGCGGTGTTTTGAGCAAAATGGTAAGAACACAGTGGGTTTCGTGTAAAAAACAGATAAATTATTTATAAGTTATGTACAAATATGCTGTATTAAAGATGTAAAGAAAAGGAAATAAACAATTATTTTCGAAAGGAAGCTTTTCCTTAAATTTTATTTAGCGTTATTTATATACTTTGAATATGCAACTTAAATATGAAAACAATATGTAATACAATAATAAAATTGCTAATATGCTCTCCTGTTCTGCTGTTTTATTCATTATTAAGCCCTGTTAACAAAATTAAATTTAAATCTCATAAAGATACTATTAATTTTGATAATCTCTAGTGCATTTGCAACATTCCTTGTTAGCGTGACTTTTGATGTATAGGACAAGCCAGACGCTCCGTAAAATTTAGACATAAGGAAAACGATAGATATGTGCATTATCGAGAATTCGAAAAATCAACCATTGCAGCATATTTTTGGAATCTTGGGCACAAATTCAAGATCAAAAATACCAGATTTATTTCCCCTCCAGTCACATAAGCTCATCTTGTTTAATGGAATCTTGTTTTATTCATATGAATGATAATTCTTTTGTTAACGGCATTAGTTCCTCATAACCTTTTCATAGCACTTGGAAATGCATTTTACCCTGATTTTCCCCACTCTATCACTATGTTTTTCGTGTTTTGCTTTGCACCTTTTTTTTCTCGGCTACTGTAGTTTCGTTTAGCTTTGTTCCTCACATTTATTTTTCTATCTTCCGTTGGCTATTTTAAGTTTTATATTTCAAATTACTTTTCTTTCTTCTCATTCATGTCTGGCATGTCGACTGTTATTTCCCATTTATATATTTTATTGCGAATGAAAATTTTAATAAAGTTATACTAACACAATTCGTTATAGCTTTTTTCATAAAAATAAACGCGAATGAAATTGAAACAAGTTGCCTTAAATCATTAATTAATATAATACACTTTAACATTCTCTATCTCAAAACTTAAATTTATTTTAAAATATTACTTTGTCTCTTAACGCTTTTATGTGAAATGCAGATTACGTATTAACATAATATGGAGTTAATTTTATACCAATAAAACTACATTTATTTTGAACGTCATCACTTATTAAACAACGAGATGAGAGTATTAAAAACGTATAACACTTCACATATCTTATTTCTGTATAAAAATCGATATTAATTTATTGATTATCCATAATTCTTAATGTTAGGATAGCTTATTGAAAAATATCTGTTTCGTTAATTCATTCTGAAGCAAAGGGACATTAAGTATCCATTAAAACTTTTCAAATCAATCAATTCTAAGGAAACATTACATCACATCGTTCTCTATGCAAACTTATAATTAAGAATGCACCATTAGATAACTTATCAGCATATTGGAGAAACAAATTCAAGACTGAACATTTTTCTCAACAACTCAACAATTAGCTATGCAACGAGAACAAAGAATCAAAGATTAAGACGAGTAATTAGCTCATTCATTACTAAATTCAAGGGCTGTCTTGATCCCAAATAAGGGGATTACAAAACAAAATAGAAACCCTGTTTCCGGTTCTCTGATCCGATTTCTCTAGTTATGATAATTGCAAGCAAAGAGCAGAATATAGCAGTAGCGCGTAATTGACGAGTTCATGACGAATCCCTGTATCAGCTATAGGCGTGTTATACTTTGCATTTCAAACAAGATTTCTACTCTGAAAACTGATTACACACTTAGTTAAGCTTTGAAAAGTGAATTTAGAGTGAAGCTCTCCCCGTTCTAATGAAACTTCTTTTGTACTTTGTGAGAAGATAATTAGATATAGCTGTTGCAATTTACATATCTGCAAATACAAATATATTCTCACAAACTAATGACGCATTTGCTACACCTTAAAGGAAAGTTGCATGCACTTTTGGAATACGAAGTAATATTGTTTATAAACACATTAACGATACAGTAAATCACAGATTAAAGGTCCTTAAAATGATTTCCCGATTTACGATAACCATTGAGTTATGGTGCAATAAATAAAATAAAGTAATTTATCAGTTTTTAATAAATTAAACAACATTTTGGGAGCTTTGATAGAAGAAAAAAATAATCACCCTTAGTAGTTAGAGAATCATTACATTTGACATTAATGCTCAATTTTATTTTAATGAATTTAAACTTTGTGTAATTTTTTTGCGCATCGTATTAGCGTTTGTTTTCCTTTGTAAAAAAAAATTTCATTAATTTTCGAAAATAAACTTAAATATTTACATTTAAAGTAGTTAATGTATTTTTCGCATTTAAAGTTTCACGGATTACAAAAATTTATTTTCGTTTAAGAGCACTTTAAACGTGATAATGCATGTATTACCATGCAATAATGTAAATTAAGTGCAACAATGTATGACTGAAATTAATCTATGATTTAATATTTTCGTTATTCCATTTTTACGGGCTTTTAAAGGAATGTGACAGAGAAAACTTCAACTATGTATAGAGGTTGCAGTATACATTCACTTGCAATATCTATTTATCTATTCTATTTATCAATTTTGTTTTATGTGGCAATAATTATTGCAGATAATTATTGTTATCTTTGCTAATCTAAGTAACTTATCCATGTATATGAATTTAAGTATGATTATAAAGTTTAACAAACTCAAATGCATTTTTGTTTCATTAATATTATTCTACTTATTAATTTTTATCAAGAAATATTTCTTTAGCTTATAAAATGTTTGCATGTATCTCTGACTGTGATATAAAATTTATTTTATTATGTACGAATTTACTTCGTATTAATTCTTGGACAAAACACTGTGAAATCAGAATATCCAATATTAAGTTACGGTAAGCATAACATCAATTCTTTTAACAATTTGGAGAACAACTACAAACTTAGAACAACTACATAACTTTCTACAACATGAAAAAATAAAGTATATGGAACCAGTCAGATCCAGCTCGGAAGTTATGAAGAATTTTAAAGTTATTAAGGTAAGTTACTTCTTATTATATTTCCATATCTTTAATTTATGATTTTGAATTTTTATTTATATATACTGTTTAATATTTTTTATAACTGTTTTAAATAAGGTAATTAATTTCATGAAGTGAGCCCATATTAGCTCAGAGCACTTCTTCATGTTGTAAAAAAATGAAGGAAATAAAAAGAATTTTAAATAAACGCTCAAGCTAAAATTCTAAGATAAAATATATATCCTACATTTTATGTATATATGAAAGAAAACTGATAAAAAATGGTAACATGTAAAATAAGCGTTAAACATTTATTAACAGAATATCTGTTTTTTACTCAGCGTATCCAATAAATCAATAATTTCGTTTAGTTTGTAATTTGCAGTGCTTTTTCGGTGAAATTCCTATAAAAATTTCCACGACGATATTTAAAAACTGAGAAATATGACTTTATAGTTTTGTTGACACGTGGCGGATAAAAGAAGATTGAAATGCATTATAAATTAATTTAAATATTAATTAAAATACTAGTTTGAATAGTAAAAAATAATTTTATTCAAATTCATAAAAAATATCTCCCCAATTGTCTTTCTACTGTGGCATAGCCCGGAGACGTACTTAGAACAAAAACAGACAAGCCGTATTTTTTAAAAGCTTTCTTTCTAAACTAAGTTCGTAATTGATTTTTTTTGCAATATTCTAAAGTGCTTTATAAACAGTTTATTAAGATATTATCGAAGAACTATTATCGAAAAATTAATTAATTTACAACACCGTTGAAATCATCGAAAAATTTATTAATTTGCAATATCGTTGACATTATCGAAAAATCATCATTATTTATTTACATCCTTTTCACAGAAAATTTTGAATATGTATAGAAAAACCATAAATATAAATAGTCATTTAAATCCAGCAAAAACACTTTTAAAACTAAAACACTGTATAACATTTCTCAAGCGTGGTCTTGATATCATTCTTGTATTTTGTAGTTTATGCCTAGAAAACTATTTTAAATGTTTTTGTTAAAAATCCCAAAGAATTAATTCTAAAACTTATTGCAATTAATTTATTACCTAGTGTTTGGTTTTCAAACTTTTTTTAAAGTAAAAGTAATAATGTCAGAAGTAATTATGTATTTCCTAGCATTGCTCAAATTTGGGATTTCAAGGTAAGAAAACTGACTATATGTTCATCAATCATTCATTGCTTTACAACCCATCTCATTAAATTCTATTGAAAACTTATTTAGTTATCTAAATTTAATATAAATAATATCTTAATTATGTAATAAAATTAAATAAGAATTAACATTAATATCAATCATGTTTTGTTTTACTATGTTTCAAATAATGCAATGTTCGCAAAATGGATGCTGTAAAAATATTCATAATTGTTGTATAGGGATAGAAAACCTCTTCTATGGCTTACATTAAAAAAGAAAATCTGCATTTTGTAATTCATGCCAAGAAAACTATTTTTATTTATTTATTTATTCATTTATTCATCATCATCATATCTGGCTAGACAGCCCAGGGTGGGCCAGTGCCTTCCTTTGAATTCGAATCCACTTCTCTCTACTTTTGACACTTGTTCGCCAGTTTTTCATTTATTATTATTCAAAAAAATTCCAAAAAATGAATACTAAAACTTTTTATAATCATTTTATTATCTTGTGTTTTATTTTCGAACTTTTTTTAACCTAAATACAATAATGAGAGATGTGATTAAATACGTATTAGTTTTGACCAAATTTGGTAAATTTAAAGTAAGAAAAACTGATTATATATTCATGAATCATTTGCAGCTTTACAACCAATCTCATTAAATTCAATTGAGAACTTATTTAATTATCTAGAGTTTACTCATATAATCTTTTAATTGGGTAACAAAATTAATTAAGAATTAAGATTAATTTGAAGCATGTTTTGTTTTTATTATATTTCAAAAAATACAATGTTCGCGAAATGGTTGTTGAACAAACATACACAAAAGGCTGTTGTCTTTGGATAGAAAATCACTCTTCGAGGAATTTTATAAAAAAAAGAAAACCTGTCAACATTTATTGGAAAACATCATTAATCATGTAGAACATGTACCGGCATTTCGTGAGGAGAGATACCATGCTGTTGATAAATGATATCTTAATGATTGAACAGTGCTAGTTTCTAACAGACACTAAACTCTATTGCTTCTTTTTTCTCTCGAACAAAATTACTCACTGAGTGATGAAAATTCGAAACCAATTTGTCTGACTTAAGTGTGAATGCCACCTGATGTCTCAAAAAGAAATATATTTGAAGCATTTTTAAACACATATTAAACGAGTTTTCAATATACTCATATCATAGTTTATATTCATACAATATTACAAATTTCTCAGAAAAGAATGCCTGAACATCAATTTATTTAATTGTTATTTTACTATACTGAAACAAAAAAGTCAAATAACCATAAATAAGATAGTATTTTTTATTTTGTTTTTATTTCCAATGAGCTGCACGATCGGTCTTGCCGATGAGCAGACCTAGTGCGCTCTCCAGAGGTGGTATCCACTCTTTCAGGACCACCACAATAGGTGAGATACCATTGGACGTCTAGTTTCTGCCACACTAGATGGCAGCACCGGGATTCTATTTGGATGCTAAAGTGCACTAGGAATTTAATTTTGCCGGAAATGCCAAGAGCCAATAACGCACTCCAGGGATCTTTTACATGCCGCATAATCATACGACAAGGCTGCTGAGGATATTCTGCATCCCGAAAATCCGATGTCTGGGCCGGGGATCGAACCCGCAGACTTGGGCTCAGAAGGTCGACGACAACTGCGCCACCCAGCCACAATAAGATAGTATAAGATGTTAACTGTGGAGAAAAGCTACTGTTAACTGCTTTGACTTAATACGATTAAGCAAATAAGATTTTATCGAACCAACTCAGCTTAACTTATGAAACCACTTAGTTCCTTGCAGGTTTGTATATTTTATAGCCGAGAGGGTTAATCTGTCTTTCTCATGACAGACAGAACTGTGGTTTGAAAACTGGCAATGGCTCAATACTATTTTCTCCATCCCTTTCAACACATGGAGAGTTTCAGGCGTCTTGCACTTCCAACTCAAATGCCAATTACCTAACGAAAAGCATAGCTCGAATTTAGGTGAATTTTTGTATTTATGTTTTGTTAAATAAAACTAGATATAAACGGTTTCTAAACCGTGATTGCAAAAAATTGTCTTAACTGTAAACTTAAAGATTAATCGCATGGATAGATTTCTGTCGGTTATTTAACCATAATTTTAGAAAGGAAATTCTAACAGTGTAGCATTATACACATGACATAGCTTATACTTACGCGTAGCATTTTATTCATATATTTTGCAAAAACATGCATAACATATTTTCTAACATTTAAGAATATTTATTTCCTAACATTTATTTACTCTTTTCTCAATAAATGATCTGTAATCGTTTTACACCACAACCTTGAATTGAGTGCAGAATAAAATCTATTTTTAGATATTCCTTCTACATCTGCCTGACACATTAGCGTAGAATTCGAAAACAGTTACATGGATGCTAGAAGTTTTAATTTTATTAAAATTCATTTATATATCTTACACTTTCTTTTCTGCCAATACATTTCAATACGTAAGACAAAGAAAAAAAGTCTTGGCAATAAATTAAAGCAGTTAACAGTCAATACATGAATTCCTAACTTTCCTCGGCGAAAAAGTATTCTAACGTATGTATGACACTTGTAATTTTGATATCTTGAGAGACTGAGGTTTTAGCCCTTCAGCAGGAGGGTTAAGCCCTTCGATTACAGCCGCTGGTCCATTTTAAAAATTTATTGTTTCATTAGTTCATATGCGCACTAAAAACGTTGATAAATTTTTTTTTTCATAGAGCTCAGTAATAGCTACCAAAAATAAAATAAAAGAAATTTATTATTTATCAAATTTGATATGTTACAAAATTATATCTTTATCTAGAGTCATAGAATAATTAAAAGAATAATAATAATAATAGTTATTGGATAATATCAATAATAGTTGAATAATAATAATAATAATATTATCCTATAAGGTTTCATCAACATATTTTTTCAAGCACTATTTCTCAAAATTGACCGATTCTTCTTCATCTAGTCTTAATCATCATCTTCACCACAAATTCCTGGATTGAAAATTTCATCATAAATATTGAAACAAATATCTTATGCATGTTTCCGCATGATAATACTCATATAATACATAATACTCTTATCATAGTTTATAACTATAATGGTACATATTATAATGACATATTATACTGATGCATATTATAGTTTTTAAATATTAAAATTTGAACTAATTCGTTTCATATTGTTGTTTTGTCACTAAGAAATTTTAGTATGTATTAAACCATAATCCCGTGCAAATTTTCTTTAATTTGATTCTGCAATGAACCTAAGCATCGTAAACTTTAATATTTGTAAGATGTATCAGTAAGACTATAAGTTACACTTTAAACTGATGTAAGTTACAAATACGTATTGGAGTTTCTCAATCAGTAATCGGAAATGCTTGCTTACTTATTCTTTGATAAGGGTGGTTTAATTTCTAAAATTAAGCAAAATATTTTTCTAATATACTTAGACAGTTTTTTTTGTTATTTAATTAATTAATTAACTTTCCTTTTTAAATAAAGTCACGGTAATCTGGCGAAACATACATTTATATGCATGCATCATTGGTTTCAAAGAAATATTTTACTTCTAAAGTAATAGCTGCTTGCTGAATAGATATTTAAATGAGATTATTAAAAATATGTCATTTAAAATATATAATGTTTAAAATGCATTATACTCTATCTTCTTTTCCAAAGAGTAAACTCAAATTCAATATTTGTCATCATAATATGCTTGAAGATTTAAGTATATGCTTGATTACATAGTAAAATAATACTCTCTCGTAGTTTAAATGATTATCCAAATCAATATTTATTTTTACCTTAATAATTATCTGATTAAGAATTCATTGTGATTAATAAACGTAATTATTTAATACTCACAATTACCAAAAGTAAAGAAGAATGTAATCATTGAATATAATTATTATAGCATAATAATGCAACAAAATAATTAGCAGCATCAAAGATTTTCTTGTGTTTGAATTCAAAGAGTTGTTCAAATAGTTTGTCTAACTATTTGAACAAATGTAATATTTATTTTGAGTGTTGAAGCATGATTAAAATAACTATTTTGTCATTTTTCAATACTTATAAACATGAAATAAAATTGGCATTTTTGATCATCAATACCAGTTTACTGGATTTCCAAAAATAGCAAATATTCATTTATCGCAGAAAGTTTTAAAATATAAGATCTTAAAATTAGAACTTTGGCTTAATTTCTTTTTTGCAGAACTTTGAAAATATAATTATTATCATTTATTCATTTGCATTAACAATGAAATCCTACTTATTTATTTTTTTAATTGTGTGAGTTAAGCAGCATACTTCGCACATTTTGTTTGTTTTAATACTTGCAGATTACTTTAAAACTTAAAGATTTTCTACCCTGAAATGTTAAAAAAGTATTTTAGATTTTTTTTTATGAACTGAAACTTTATTTAAATATAGCAATGTTGTCATATAGTGTCAATTTCAAAACTCTTTTAACATTTGAAGAAAAAACTTATTTTTTTACATTAATAAAGATAATGTGGCAATTTTGCATTTAGAATTAATACATTGTCATATTTCATTTCTTGGGTAGTAATGTAATTAATGCTTTATCGCGACTGTATTAAAATTTTTTTGAGGTTTCCATTAATACTTGGCTATTTGCACGAAGTTTTGATATATTTTGTCATTTTTATCTGAATAAAATTCTAAAAAATCACTCGTCAAAATTATATTATTAAGAGAAATCACTGTCACTACATATTCAATTCCTTTTCTTTGCAATTGCTTGCTAAAAAGTCAGTGTTCACTTATTGAGAAATGTACTGTATGCAGCGTAAGATAAAACTTTTAGATTTTAAGTATTTCAAAAGTTTTAACTAAGTGAATAATTATCTGTTTTAAATTGAAATAAAGTCCTACACTGAAAAGAAAACATGTCAAAAATTAATACTTTTGCTCATTTCCCCCGTATTCAATTTTTATTTAAATATTATTTGTAGTGTTATTCTAATTTTTTAACTATATCAATTTATAAGGCATTGCATTCTTTGAAAATATAACATGAAAATATACGATGTGAAAAAAGTCAAAATGAATTTTATTTTTTGAACATTTATTCGACAACACTGATTTTAAAATGAAATAATAATTAGTTTTGTTACATTTTCACAACGTTTCTTAGAAGAAAAAAAAAATAGTTGTTAAAATGTTCCCCGATGCTTTTTTGGAAGAAATCCAAACAATGGAATCTTTCTAAATAAAACTAAGATTTTAGTTTCAACAACATAGTTTATTTTATACTTATAAGAAGCTTAGTAAGATGTTTTTACAAAATAAAAGGAAATTATCTACTGGTATGTTTTTTTTCTTTATTTTATCAATAGATTTAAAGTTGTCTAAAGCCACTATTAGTAATTGAAACTGCTTTTGCATTAGTTAAAAAAATATTTTAATTATGAAGTTGTTTAAGCGTAAGTAGTACATAAAAATCATGAGTTTTTTTATTTTCTTATTACCCATAAAAATAGAGACATCAATTAGTTTCGTAATGCCCTAAAATTAGTTTCAAAATAAGCTTCCACCTCATTCAGAAGTCAATATAAGACATGAGTTTGTTTTTACCCTACATTGAACTTTAAACGATATTAATATTTAAAAATCTTAATTTTTTATGATAATTTTTTCAAGTCCCTATTTTCAATTTTTGAATGATGTGGAGAACTAAGTGGAAGAACCAGGTAAGTGACATCTTCAAAGTGGCTATTATCAGGGTAAGAAGAAAAAAGTGGTGTTCAAACTATTTTATTGCAGATTTATAATGCAGTGGGGTGAATATTTATATGTTTCATTTTTTTCCACTACCTAATTTTGGTATACTCCAGTATACTCCAAATTAATAATATTAAAACTAATGTGGATTAGTTACGTTAAGAATAAAGTGAAAGTAAAAATAATTTTATTGCATTAAACTTACTTGCATGGATGCAAACATTTTATGGTATACTCTCTGACTCGTAAATACCCTAAAAACTGTGACTTACCTGGTTTTTTCACTATGCTCTTTATATTTGTCAAACTCTATTAAAGATATTACCCGACACATATTATATTATTTTCTAATTTTTTTTAAATAATAAAAAACATCAACTTTTAATTTTAAATGCGTTTTTAAAAATAATAGTAAGAAATCCTACTAACACTTATAAGAAAATAAAATTCCTAAGTGCTTAAATGCTTCAAAATATACCAAGTTTTGATGATTAAAAACTAGTATTTTTGTGAGGTTAAAAATTATATTATTTTTTTATCATTTTCAATTACTATTTTTATGTAAAACAACTTATAGGAGATTTATTATACTTTTTGTATAGTACAACAGCATAAAGAAGGTTAAAATATTGCATGCATTAAAAAAAACAAAACTGGCTCCTTTCATTGCAACATTTTAATAGAGTTTTCAATCATTTCATGATAGTGAGCTATTTTATAATGCTCACCAACATTGATGCAACCACTTCATGGTATTCTCTCTTATTACTAAATTCCCTTGAAAGTGTCACTTACCTGACTCTTCCATTATGCTCTTTATCTAGGTCAAACTCTAATAAAGGTATTACCTGACACATTTTGTTTTATTTTATAAATATTTTAAATAATAATATACATCAACTTTTATTTTTAAATATGTTTTTAAAAATAATAGTGAAAACTCCTACTAACACTTATGAGAAAATAAAGTTTTCAAAAGCTTAAGAGCTTCAAAATATTTACTAAATACTTTCATTTTTGACCCGCTAAAATTTCCTTTTTCAATTTTCAATTAATTTATTTTAAAAATAAAACAACGTATAGGATATTTATTATACTTATTGTATAGTACAACAGCATAAAGAAAGTTAAAATAATGCATACATTGAAGCAAAGAAACTGGCTCTTTTAATTACAACATTTTAACAGAATTTTCAATAGTTTCGAATGTTTAACCAAAATAATGTTTAATTATATTTACTGACATCATATGTCCTTTACAGGTTTAAAATGCGCCATGGAGATAACTCAAAAGAAGCCGGCTGAACAGAAATCAAGGATATTTGTGCATGCAACAATTAAACTAGAAAAACACTACGCAGATAGTGTCTTCAAAAAAATCAAATATTTTAAGGCAATTACCCCTGAATGGAAGTACCGAAAAAGGACTTGATCGCCAAATTCTTCTAAAATATGAATAAACGTGAAGTATGGCGGGAAACAGGAAGATCTAAGCTTATATAAAAAGCCACCTCACACCAAGTGTTTAGTTTTTTTTTATTCAATAAAGCGGTGCTTTAAGAAATTGAATAAATATGCAGCAACGCTGAAAAGGATAGCATTATCTTTAAAGAAAAACTAAGTCTAAATGAAACGATAACTTTCACCCAGCGTTTGAATAATCGATGCTGCTAGCCATCTAAAGTCAAACTTCTCTCTCATATGACTGGAGACCATTTATTTCTCTGTGCCTTATTACCATTTCTTCCCATAACGGCGAAAGGAAATTGGATTTTTTTTTATTTCTTTGCCATTGAAAGGAATTTGATTTGGAAGTTATAGTAATTTAAAGATCAACAGTTTTCGAGAAACAAGTGTGGTAAGTTTATGGATCTCAAAAGATTCTAATTTTATTTTAAATATTAGAAAATGTTAAATATTATGTTTTATATTCTAATATCTTTTCAAATATTTTATAAAAAATTGTATTTGCTCTTGTAGTGTTTAAATGATTTATATTTCTTCATTTTGGTGAAATTTCATTAACGATAAACAAAATTAAATTGTGTCATTAAATGTATCTTATAAATATCATTCATATTTTTATCATTTTTTAAAATTGTTGTTAATAAAAATGATGCGTTCAGACTTAGTGCTGATGCTTTCTTTGCAGATAAGTACCTTGTTAAAATAAATATAATGTTAAAAAAGAGTACAAATTGTTTTAAAGATGTTTTTAAATAAACAAGAAAAAAAAAATAATAATCTGAACATTAAGTCTGATGTATACATAAATGCATTAATAATACTGTTAAGATTGTTGGGACTAAATAAAATTTTCCATTTCATGAAATTTTACCCTCAAAAGTAATAAAACCACACATGAAACCACTCTGAAATATCAAAATTTACTTAAAATTCTGAAACTTTAGAATTTCTGTCCTGAATTGAATAACTGCCTTGAGAACATAAAATTGATTACAAATTTGCAACTCTTTTTTAATGAATAAACCACATTAATGAGGCTGAGGTTTTATTTCTTCATTTTTCAAGATAAAGGAGTGGTAAGTTAATGGATTTCCAATTCTGATTTAATTTTATATATTTCTTCAAATATTAGAAAATGTGTATGTTTCTAATTTCATTTTCTGTAATATTATAAATGTTTGTATTTGGCTTAGTAGTTTTAGAATGTCAATTATTTTTTTTAAATTTAATTGAAATTTCATTTACGTAAAATAAGAAGAAATTGTTTCATTAAATCTCTCTTATTAGGATCATTTATATTTCAATCAATTTCGAAATTATTGTTAAAAATAGTGTGCTTAGTAGTGCTGACAGTAAGTAAGTTAAGTTATATATAAAAATATCGAAAATTGTAAAAAGACGTATTTAAATAACACTGCAAGTAAAACAGTTTATCTGAACATTAATTCTGACATAAACATAATGACACAGTAAAGTATGTTGGAGCTGTACTGTTAGAATTTTCATTCTAAAGTTATGATAAAATAACCGGCAACAGTCTGTAAGCGTATTAACTGTATTATTAAGATTAACCATTAATTTTAAGGTAAAGAACATTTTTTACATTTACGGTTTTGAAACCGTTTACAACTTGTATTTTTTATAAAACCTTCAATACAAAACTAAATAGTTTTATAACCATTTACTACTAGCATGGCTTCAAAACCTAGCAAAATAGATTTAACTTGACATAGTAGCTAGGATTTTCGTTTGATAATGGCATTTGAGAGCGCAGAACACAAATTAGACAATGGAAACTCTTAACTGTTGAAAGGAATAGAGGGAATATTATGGTGTCAATTATGGGAATCGAACCCCAGTTATACTATGTACTCAGGCATTAGGAACTGAATTCCTTCTCGAATTCGATAAAACTCTGGTTGTTTAAGCATATTAGGTTAAAGCAGTTAATAAACGGTTTTTTCACAGTTAACAGTTTGATTACCATCTTATTTATGGTTACTTGACTGCTTTTTCAATATGGCAAAATAACACTTAAATAAATTGTTATTTAACTGTTTACAGTGTAAATATATTTTTCTATTTTGTAAATTTTTCTCACAAAAGTAATAAAATGACATTTACGAAAAAATTCTTAAATATCAAAATCAACTGGAAATTTCGAAATTTTTGAATTTCTGAGCCAAAATTAGCAACTGCTTTGAAATCATAAAAACGATTGCAAATTTTATATTCCGTTTATTTGATAAACTTCATTGATAAATTTGCTTCTATCTCGTAATATCACAGTTTTTGCATGAAAAAAAAAACGATTCTTTTCAGCTTAATATGTTCATTCTTCAGAGCAAACGCAATAAACATATTTCAGTAGAAAAAATATTCTATGCTTGAGTGAAGTAAAAATAATATTGTATAGAATAAAAATTAGTCTGCCCGGAATTCACTTCAGACTAAAAAGGAAAAGAAAATGATTTATAAGTAACATTTTTTATGGTAATTGAATGCATTCAATATCTATCGACAATTTTTCAAAATGATATTTCTAAATGAATAAAAAAGGGTTAGTTATCGCAATTTTATTCCAAATTAGGTACATTTAGGTTTGAAATATTATGATAATTTTTAATTAAGCACTACTTATTTTTTAAATACTTTCACCATTTTTCAAAAAAAAAAATATTGCAATATATTAAAAAAAAAGAAAAAAATAAGTAAAATTATGCTGTAACAATAGCTCATAAAGGCCAGCATATAAAGTAAAACAACATTTCTCAAAATTAATCTTAAAAAAAATTTGTCAATGAAAAATAAGAATTCTAGTGGAAGAGAAATAAATATGATTACACAACAAAGTGCTTAACGTAATTGGAGTACAAAAAATCCATAACACTCAAAACCATAGTTGGAAATAAACAAAACGGTTATCTAAAAAGAATTGGTTCTCACTTTAGAATTTCACACTTTAAAAAAAAACAATTATTGTTGAAATCTTTACCATAATTATAATGTCTTAATTCAGTATTTTTTACCACTATTTAAATCATGAAATTACGTAACTTAAAAATTCAATTTTCTCTCATAATGGGTTTGTAAAAAAACACAACATGCTTAAAAAAACGCTTATGTCTTTAATTCGCTAGTTATCGACCATGCTTCTCTTGTTTATTATTGTTTAAGTAAATATTCATACATAAAATAAATATAAGAAAAGTTACGCTTATGCAAGATATTATAGAAATTAAAAAAAAAAATTAAATTTAATATCTTGTCATAGGAAAATTTAAACAACCAAGTAATGACAAATATATCGAATTTATTCATGCATATCTTATTTTTTTGTAAGCTGGCTACTTCATTAGTTTTTATTCCATAAGGGAAAATAAAAATATTATAATTGCTGTAGAGTCTGAAACAATGATGAGCAGTTATTAAGAATGCAACAACTATAATAATAATCTAAAAAAAATATATTAAATGAATACATAATATAAAAATGAATGTCTATATTAATTTATTTTTTCTCCACAATGTTATTAACATAAAATTATCTATAATAATAAAATATAAACCCAAAACAAATTCTAATTTAGGTTTTTTAGATTATTATTAACATAAACTAAAAAAAACATCAAATTAATTTACAACATAAAAACTAAAGATCATTCTAATTTATTTGCTTTTTTCTAATACTTTATAACGTGATAAATTAAAAAGCTATCAAATAAATATAATGTAAAATCTAATGAAGATCTAATGACAATTCTAATTAGGATTTTTATGTAATAGAGGAAAAAACAGTCTTGCATAACATATAAATTATCATAAATATTACTTTTTGATAGATTTTCATTTTCATTCTTTTTTTCAAAGCATCGGTAAGTGATATTTGGAAAAACTTTCTTTATTTCTTAAAGATTGATATACAGTGTTTTATCACGTTCCAGAAAGAAATCCCTAAAGAATTATATTTAGCTGCTTATTCCCCATAGCGTATTTATGGGAAATCTCAAAAAAATAAACAATTCATAAATTTTGCCCAGCTTTGAGGTTTACCGATTGAAGATAGGCGTACGTGATCTTGACTACACTTTCTACCGTAATTTTACCACTATGTACCTTGGGCAGAAATATCTTTCTTTTTATTTTATATATCTAATATATTTAAATTATAATGTGAGTTCTTAATGGCTGGCTTTTAACTTAATTTAAGGATGCATTCAATTTAAATCACGTAAAAGTTTTGAATAATTTATGTGAATTTTATTTATTCCTATAATTAAAAAAAGAAACACGTTTCAGTTGAATAATTCACTTTTGCCAAATGAAATTAGTTAAAGCTTTTTGGAAATTGTGTATGAAAAATCAAATAAGGTTTTTAAATGTTTTTCACGGAACTTTCTCGTTCTTAAACTATCTCAATAGTACACTGAAACAAAGTAACGGGTTAGACTATTAGAATATGGTAACATTTACCATGTTGCTGGGTGTGCGAGAGTCCTGAAAAGCTTGGTAATTTTCACCGAAGTACTTCAGTAACGTTAACAATAAAATATGGCTTTGTAATGTGTGGCAAAATTTGGTAAGTGTGGTAAAGTCTGGTAATTTTATAATGATATAACAGCTATTATTTTGAAAACCAGAAAATCCGGTAAATCGTTACGATACAAACGAAAAAATTACCAAGCGACTGGTTTAAATACTGTATATCTTGGATTTATTTATCAGAAATACGTTTTGTTTTACCAGAAATGTCATTACCATACAGTACGGTTATTTCACCAGATTTTTTTCTCTGGACAGAAAGACTGAGTATTGCTGTGCAACTAGGGATTCTAGTGGGTCCAGTGCTGGTCTTCCCAGATTGATGTAAATCAATTAGTCATACAAAATCGTGAAATAAAATCATAATTAATTAAATAAAAATGTATTAGACACTCAATCATTAAAATTCTAATGGCATTTTCCTCGATTTCGTAAACGAAACTGTTTAATTAAATGGAACACTGGCTTTTCAGCTACACTCATAAATTTGTTTTTATATAATAGAGTTTTCTTTCCTCCATAAATAAAAATTATAGATATTTTTAAATCATTTCATTTTTTAAATGAAAGAAGGGTAGCTTGTACCTCTCAAAGAGTTCCTTATATCCAAACCTACCTGGGGTAAGGGGGTATCTATCAAAATATAGGGGTCAATCTTGTCCATTCCGTCATTCTTGGTATAAGGTTTTACATATACGTTTCCATTAGGTTTGCATATGGATGATAAAATGGGCACTTAAATTGGATCAAATTAGAAAAAAATCAGAAAGACTCAATATTTTCAGTAGGTTATTTTTTGAATTGCAGAACAACAAAAAACGAGAGGGGCCTAGTGTGATTATTAATCTATGAATCAAGTTTGTTTTGTGTTTTTCAAATTTTTTAATAAATAATTCTTTTGAAAAAATGACTTGGAAACAAGACTGCAATTTACATTTAAGAATTTTAAGAATTTCTTTTGGAGTAATTAGATTACAAATGGTAATATTGTGGCGTCAATTCAGATTCCCTTAAAAATATGAATGTCAGAACAAAAAGATTGTGTGTTTGTTATATGCGAATATAGGAGATTTTCGAGTATTATCCATCACGTACTTTTCGTTTTAAATACATAAAGAGATTTTGGTAATAATAATTTTAAGCTCATTCCAAAATTTTTGTTTTCAAAAATTTTAAGTTCAGCTTTCCTCTTTTCAAAGTACCAAATATTTAAAAAACCGGCATTTCCGCAGTATATAATACTAAAGACAATAACACAAATGAGTAAAACATGATGCTTCCTTAAGTAAAGACGTTTATAACACTAATTAATACAACTTGTATCATATTGTAATAATGGAGATTATAAGAACTAGTACCATTCAAAATATTAAAACTAGTATAATTCTAAAGTAATTTATCTTATCACTTACAAAAATTTAAACTTTTTTAACTAGTAACATTTCATTAATTTGCAATTCATATATAGTTTCATAACTCTAAAAAATCTAAAGTATGTAATCTTATCTTCAACATAGGTTAAATAAGATAGCATTGGAAACTTAATCACAATAATCTTACATTTATTAAATTTGCTCCCATGCATACTTAAAATGCAGAAATTGAGTGCCGCAATAATTAGTAACTTATACACTTCCAGTAACTACATTATGTATAACTTACACATTGTATTAACTTAAGTAATTCACATGAAAATTACATTTGTCATATTTTGTCTAGACTTAAAATTAATCATTAAATATTTATATAGGCTATCTTATCATAATATAATTTATGCAATTCAGTTAAATTTATTAAATCACGATTCGCAATGATCAGCATATATTAGTTGCTCTACTATATAGATTATACAGCACTACAACAATTACTTATAGCAGTTTATAGTTTACTACAGTATTTTTTGGTTTTAGAATATACATGAACTTTATATTAAGTTACGTATTCTTAAGTTTTCATAGTAAGTTGTAAGATTAGAATTATATATGCCTACAGAATTATATATGTTATTTAATTATGCGCAATCATTGAAAACGTCTTGAAATTCAAAGCATAAAATGAAATATTTGCCTGTTGACAGAATGTGGTCGAAAATGGTAAATTGGTATTTTGAGCAGTAAGCCATCTGGAACCTGCTCATGATTTGACTCATTTATTATACAAGTCATTAATCATGAGACTTAAGTTTAATATTAGAAGATAGAGCAAAGATTCAAAGTCAATGGAGCTCTAAGTGTGATTTCTCATTGAGAATTGATCAATATTACATTTTACTTGCATCGTATATTCACAGCTCTAATTTGTTTCCTCCAACAAATGGAGAATCTTATTAATCGTTTCTCCTGGAACAAATAAGCACCGTCTATGTTGCAGTTCATTACTCCTGCCATGAGATTCATTAATTTATAAATGAATTAATTTATTAATAAACTCTGGAAGATATTACACAGCAATATATTTACTTCATAAACAGTTTATTCAGTACATAAATTACAAGGGTAAGAAAAAAAAATGTGTGTTGTTGATATATCTGAACTGTCTTGCAAAAATATGCACGACATATTTATTAACATATAAAAACTAAATTATTATCTTACTTAATCCTTTTTTCAATAAATAAATACCATTAATAAAATCGGGGTGCTATCTATTTTTCACCCAAATAATAAATTCCCTTTATATCAGTCTTGTAACTTTTCATAGAATATAAAAACTGTTACATGATTGCTAATTGTTTTGATTTTATTAAAATTCGTTATTATTTCTCACACTTTCAATTCGGCAAATATGTTTGAATGCATACAGCTTCGAAAAAGATTCTTCGAAAGATCCCTTGAAAAGATAATTTTATAACCGTCGTTGAACAGCCGATCCAATTTTTCATTTAAGGCTACCTATGTTCAACTCCCATAGCCTCGTAATTTTGTACCCAATCCAGAAGACAAGGAAACTCCTGGACTAAGCATTGGAAGAAATTTGCCTTCGTGGAAAACTTTTTGAGGAGACTAACCTGCGTATGCGTTACATAGAGAGGAAAACTACAAAAGCCTCCCATGGTTAGCCTGGTGGCAAGGGGACTCTAGCCCATGATTCGTTCACCACTGAGGATATTTTGCGTCAGCCCTGTGGTCAGTGCAAGCCGGATGCAGAATTCCAAACAACTAGTCATAGCTGGTTTTCGAACCCGGTTCACCGTATTGGAAGATGAATGCTCTATCCCCTGAGCGACCAGGCCTCTTTATCTTTAATTGCCGAAAACTATTCTGACGTATATATTTTTTTTAATTTCTTGATAGAGGGATTGTCTTGCGGGGATTGAACCTACAGCCGCAATCTGTGAGCCATTTTGAAAGTTTATTATTTAGTAAAATATACGGGCATTGAAAACAAAGGTCAATTTTGATTTTGATGGAGCTGTATATTTTAAAAAATAATAAAAATAAAACACGGTTTGATATTATAAAAAAAGCTTAAGCCTAAATTTTGCATTAATAAAATTCCAATACAATATTTTTTCTTTAAAAAAATGCTAAGCTATCTTTCTTGAATCGTAATGAAAAATAAATTTATAAATAAATTATAAGTTAATTAAAATTTTTTCTAGTGACTTCTTTGGCACGTTATATGGTGTAAAGAGTAAGCCTCAATTATAATTGTAACAAAAAAGTAAATGAATAAAAAAAAATTGAAGAAAAAGTTTTGTTTAGAATGTGCGTTAATTATATTTCTTATTGAAGTTATTTAAATAAATGAATTATTTGGTTTCAGTATTTATTTATTCGTAGGTTTTGTGCTTATTTGATGATGTTCAATGAAAAAAAAGTAATTAATAAATAATTAAAGTTATTAATTCAACATAATTTCAGAAATGAGCTCATTTATATTCTGATTATCTACATTTTAACACTAGACCATCCGGATATTGTACTTGCATAAAACCACCATTTGGGGCCAATTTGACCCTCATAAGAAATTTATGTTATTTCAAAGTAAATGATTTTTCGAAAACAATAAGTACGACTTTTCAGGGATTGGATTTTTTTTAGTTTTGTTTATTATCGTAATGACAATATTACATCATTATGTAATATTTTAAGTCGGATTATTCGTTCGCAAATAATACGAAAATAATCAAACCACATGGATATAAATAATATTCATTAGCAAACAACTTTTAAAGCGTTAAGTTTCAGCACTCGTGATGCATTAGCGTAGGCGTATACAGTCTATCCACGCGACGTGAAAGTGACAACGAGCCATAAATTAATTATTTCATACCGTTTCTCATAACTTGTATTTGTTTTACTTTACACCTTGCCATGTTAAAAGGCACGTTTCTTATACCCTAGGAACTTAATTTTATCATTTAGGAGGTATTTGATGCGCAAAGAGCTAATTTGTAGTTCTTTAACAAACACGAGAATGAATCATAATGAGTAATTGAGGTGTCAAAGGATTCAAACATTGATGACAGAAACATTACAAAAATTGTAAAGAAAGGCAAGGCACCTGCAAGCTTCACCTCTTGTTGAATAATTCCTTAGTATCAAGTCTGCTAAGCTTACGTCACATATCGTACTATTTTAGTAAGTGACTGTGCTTGGCTTCTATACTGTGCTATCGTCTGCAACCACATTTGCATGAATACTATTCAGAATAATAGTATTCCTTTTCTTTTGCCCATATATAATCGGTATATAGTTTTCATTTTGCAGTGCAAAAGATGGTGAAGAGGTGGTACTGAAACTAGGGGGATGTTTTTTTTCTGTTTTACAAAAAAAAAAAAAAAAAAAAAAAAAAAAAAAAAAAAAAAATTCGTATGCAAGTTTTACCGAAGCAAAAAAAGAATCATTCCTCTGCGTCTGGAGTTTAAGTTCGGTTCCATAACTAAAGCACTATACTTTTCCCAGGTCGTAATTCACTTGCCAGTTTTCAACTTACACAAATAAAAATAGCCATTCAAAAAAAAAAACCTTTTTTAATTAATATCTACTTTTTAATCTTTTTTGTACTTTATATATTTAATAATAGAAAAATAGATATATCAAAGTTACAGGGCTTGAACGTCATACAATTAATTTTCATTATTATTTACATTAAAAGAACTGTTTCCCAAAAATACTGTCTTGTCTTATTAGATAGATGTTATAAGATTATAATAAACATAACCTCTTATAATCAACCTATACATGTTTCTTTTTAGACCTAATAAAGGAATTATAATTTAATAGAAACGGTGTAGCTTAGTAAACTAAGCTACTTTGGTAATCGAATCTAAGGTAAAATATCATTTCCCGAAAACAGTTGCGCGTGCAAAATAAGGTTTTAACTCGGTGGACCATATAACACATTTTTAACACAGTGGACCATAATTTCTTTCCTACAATTCATCGTCATAATATATGCAGTCCTACAAAATCAAAAACAGACTTTAAAAAAATAATAAAATAAAAATAATAAAACCTTAAAATAAAACTATAAAAATTTAAGTTTTTCTTATAGGGGTCAAAATGACTCCTTTTGGCTATTTAAGGTAAGCCATAGTTATGTATTTTACTAATCAAAACAACAGCATGAATTTTTGATATTGTATATTTAGAAATAATTTAGGAAAAGTCAAAAATACAAGCTTTGATGCTCACGTTTTTTTTTCAAAAATAATGGCAAAAAACGAACATAATGACCCCTACGGCGGCAATATTATTTTATAAAATAACATGGATAATGGATAAATGGTCTAGTTACATTTGTATCTTAAACGATTTTTAAATTTAGTGCATTCGGAATTTTTGCTAGAAGTTCATTGATTTTATTGTTAAAAGTTTAATTTTTCTTTATGTCTAAACAAAGTGCTACAACGTATTTCTTGCATTTTATTTTTAAATATAAAGTTAACGTTGCGTAAATATTCCAAAAATGAATTCCATTCTTAAATATGAAAGTATGGCTGTGTCTCTTATGGATATTGTACTGAAGGCACCAAGTCTATACTACAAATCTGCCCATTGCCTGAATGAATATATTTTTGATAATTTTTGAATGGCGCTATCGGTATATAGCATGGCACGTACGATGGCAATTAGTAAGTTGATTTAGTCGTTACGAAAATATATTATAGAATATGTAATAGATTATAGAATATAGAATAGACTATAGAAATAGATAATCTATTTTGATACTTACGGTCATCAAATTTTGTGGAATGTTGTTCAGATACTGTTTTATTTTATTATACAGAGTTTATACACATGCTGCTTTATTTTATTATTAGAGCACTGTGCGAAAAGAGAACTAAAAAGTAAATATAAAATTACTTGATAATTCATTATTAATAAAATAAATGTCTCACAACACTACTTAAAGGCACAGAAATTTATCTTGCATTTTAAAAAAAAGCAATGAAGATGAAGAAAGATAGAGAAATTTGAAAAAAAAATCAACCATTTACAGTCTCCATTATAGTTCCCCTTTTCCTTTATATTAATAGTTTTTCTATAATAACATGCTAGCATCGGATCATTCTCCTACTTGACTTCTCCTCATATTCCTCCTTCAAAGCACTACAGCCTGTAACATAGCCTTTGCCGTCTGGACCTATCTGCAGCAAGGCTCTTCCAATTTTCCTGATTTATTATATGAATGTCCTTCCTCACCGAATCAAGCCGTTTACTCGTTTTCTGTTTCCCATGAGATTAGTAAAAGTGAGCTTTTTTAATCGGTTTGTATTATAAGATTGCAATAGATGTGCGAACAATATCATGTTGCCTATTTAATTACTATACCATTTGAAAAAAAATGCACCTTTAATGTTAATATTTGGCCCATCAAAGACGATATATTTATTGATTCATATCTAATAAGGGAATTGATTCATATCTAATAATGGAATTGATTCATATCTAATAATGGTACTGATTCATATCTAATAATGGTATTGATTCATATCTAATAATGGTAAAAGCTAGATTTTTTACTATTTTTGTATTATAAGATCGGAATAGATGTGCGAACAATCGTAGTCTAATGCATTTTATGAATTTAACAATATAATGTCGCTAATTTAATTATTATACCATTTGAAGAAAACACGTCCTCAATGTTAATATTTGGCCCATCAAAGACGATATATTTATTGATTCATATCTAATAATGGAATTGATTCATATCTAATAATGGAATTGATTCATATCTAATTATGGATTTGATTCATATCTAATAATGGAATTGATTCATATCTAATAATGAAATTGATTCACATCTAATAATGGTATTGATTCCTATTTAATAATGGTATTGACAGAGATGCCAACTGCTCCAGACATACCAAAATAATTAATAAAGCTGTAAATAACTACAAATTAAATTTTGAAAATATTTGACTACTTCTGCTTGCTGTTTAATAGGTATAGCATGACTTAAGTACCATAAAGTGGTGAATTATATAAGACTACGAATTATTTAGAAATAGTGGTGGATAAAAATCTACTAAATTGAATTTATTAAACCACGAATCACACTTGATAAACTACCATTTTATAATATATATTTGCTGTCCGGAGCAAGTTGGCATCTCTGTATTGATTCATATCTTATAATGTAATTGATTCATATCTAATAATGGTATTGATTCATATCTAATAATGGTAAAAGTGAGCTTTTTCACTAGGTTTGTATTATAAGATCGGAATAGATGTGCGAACGATCGTAGTCTAATGCATTTTATGAATTTAACAGTACCTTGTTGCTAATTTAATTATTATACCATTTGAAAAAAAGTAGTCTTCAATGTTAACATTTGGCCCATCAAAGACGATAGATTTATTGATTCATATCTAATAATATACTACCGATTTATTAACACGCTATATCATTTTATTGAATACGTGCTACACACTATATAAATTCTTTTATAAAGGTTAATATTGTAAAAGTATGATGCAAAACCTTACATCTGTAATTTAAAACGCTTACACTTTTTTTATAATGGTCTTTTTTAATATTAGTTTATTTTGGATTGAATAGGGTTGGTAGAATTAAAGATCTCTATTATTATTACATAATATTAATACTTTACAAAGCGTAATTTTGTACATCATTAAATTTCTTGTTAAATATATTCATTATCGTAATCATGTGCAATAAAAGTAACGCACCATGTCAGAAATCATGCAATATATCTAAAATAAGTTAAACAACAAAAGTGCTTCCTTTGGCGAGAAATACATTGGCGCTTTAAGAAAGAACAAAAAAGAAATTTATAGAATTTGCGGGAATGTGCAGGACAAAAGTGAATTACAAGAAGTTGGAAGGTGGGTAGCTTCAGTCTCTGCCAAATTAATGTTGTTACTGTGTACATTACCGACCGTTCCCTACCCATTACTTTCCACGCACATGTCACTTATGTTTGAACTTAATTTTAGCTTGGCGCATCCTCTGTAACTTTTGCTCTCTTGTTCGAAACCTGAGAGAAATTATAAGAACTATTACTTAAACTAGTTGCGAAATGTACTAGAAAAAATATGTCTCTTCGATAAAAGTGAAACATATTTACCGGTAACAAAATTACACTTTAAATGGAATCTTTCAAAAGTATTTATTTTTTAGGGTCATAGAGTTATGAAAGAGACTACGTGAGCAATTTAATTTTTCTACTTGTTAAAGTTATAGTTTCTTACAAAGAAAGCTCTAATATTAAATTAATATAGTAAACTAAATTACTACGCAAAACATAACTCAGTTTGGGATCAAATTTGATTCATCAAAAAATATGCTTATAATGATCCCCTCTTAACTAAATTATCCCAAGAAGCTGAAGCGGTTCATTATTGCTTAGTTAAAAACTTCATTCCCTTCAAAGATATGAAAATTACAAATAACAGTCAACATGCTTCAAGAGCTCAAAAATAGGAACTCATTTTCAAGATTTGTACGTGAATTGGAAGAAATAAAAAAGATTTTGAATATAAGTGCAAAGTTGCCAACGAAAAATTTAAAAACAATTATGAGAAACATAACTAGAAAAACCACAGAAGCCGAGAGAGAAAAATTTAAAGACAAAATGGCAAAAATAGTGCAGAATGCGAAAACTGTGGCCGACAATCGGAGTAAAATAACGCTTGGAAATGCTTTTTATCCAGATTTGCCTCTCTGGGCCATTGTGGTTTTTCTTTCTTCCAGTTTTCATCTTTTTTCGTCCCGCAGTGTACTGATTGTTAAGACATGGTTCCCAGCAGATCACCGAAGTCAAGCATCACTGGCTGCGGTCAGTGTGCGGGTGGGTGACCACTTGAATCAGTCTGAGTGTAGGGACCGAGGGTGTGCGGTATTGGTCCTCGTTAAACTGTGCTACCGTAAAGTGCTCGACTTCGCGCGCAGGTCGTCGGTCTACCGAAGCGGGGGTGACATCCCCTCCGCAGAGGATCAAAATTGGGATGGCATGTCTTCGGATCATCCTCCGGGATGTTTCCCAGACCGTCGCAAATAGCCCATTGAGCAGCTCTAGCGCGACGTAAATTAACAACGACAACAACATCATATTTTTTCTCTTTCGGCTACTGTAGGTTTTCTAGTTTGAATTCGCCTTCATTTTTCCATTTTTGCTAGCAACCGTACATTTTATATTTCAAATCAATTTTGCCTCTTCTCATTCACGTTTGGCAAGTATGGAAAATCAACGCCTATATTTCAGAGCCTGAATTATGTCGAGTTGTATCTTTTTGAGGAAAGGAGTTTTTAATTAAGCATTGATTCAAATCATGTGCAGAATATTTACGTCATAAGCTAAAGATATATAGTAGTTTTAGTTTTAAACAAAAAGTACTGTTTGTAATTTTGTAACCTTTCACTGTATGTGGTACAACACGGTAAAAGATATGTGGTACACTTTTAAGCATTTTGTGAAACACTAGTTTAAGTGTTAAGTATATGCATAACAAAGAAGGTTCTGATTGTAATAATGTGGAATTTTTCGGAAAACAAATAATTGTTTACGTAATTACTCACACGTGAAAAAATTTGTGACAACACTATATCCTCCCGACATAAATGAAAGAGACACAGCGCTCTTAAAATAAACAATAAAATAGGAGAAATACGATTTTAAAAGTTTTCTGAAAACAACGTGTTTCATACTTTTATATTAAAACCTTCTGTTACTATAAACCTCGTATTTTCTGTTGCGCCTTTAACAATTCCGGATCAAAATACGGTATAATGTACCAGAATTTCCGATACATCACCCGTAAAATCCATATTTGCCGTAAAATAAGATGCCGTATTTTTTGCTTTAATATTGATTTAAAGATAATGATTCAGGGGTTTTACGGTAATTATTGCTCTAAAAAGTACGATAAATTCGATTTTTTTGTTCCGCAACCTGTTCCGGAGAAAATGGCTTTTATAGTAAAAAGTAATTTGATCCGTAACTTTTTACAGTGTGGGTGGAGGATTACTTTTCATAGTTCATGTTACTTTATACTTATAAAATAATTTGAAACCGTGAACTTTATTTTATCTATCAAATACATAAATATACACCTGCATGATATCTTAATCAGTAAAAAAAATACAAAAGAATAAATAGATAAAGATAGAAATATATAAAATATAGAGATATTTTGAGTAAATATAGAAATATAGATCCCAATTGCATGCATCAAAGCATATGGGCAGTACTCCTGTTCATATTAATACCATATGAAAGAAACATACCATATATTAATGTTCCTTATATGGGTATCAAACAAGTAAAGAAACAAAACATATATCAGTTGATTTTCCAACAATTTCCCATCCAATAACTTGCCTATCAGCGTAAAAATATCAATTTTGCTCCGAAGGAAGTCACACGAAAGACGTAGTCGAGCAAAATCATACGTATAGATAAAAAAAGAGTAAAATTTCTTTTTTGGGCTTAGAATTATCTGCTGGAATAAAAACAATGTTCCCCCATGAACAAATAGAACAGAATCCTTTCAACAATCATATATCACGATAAATGGCCCCTACCCGGACAATAACCTACTGTTATGGTCATCAATCTATACTGTCTTACCGCCTGGAAAGACGTAGAAAAGAAATCTTTGTTCCATAAAGCTTGTTACAAACACAAGCTGCCATTGCTGTTAAAGCTAAGATTTTGTTTTAGGAAGACATATTTTCAGAATTCTAATTAAATACTCGGTTTGACTGCTATCTTGCTTATTCATTATTAATTAGAGAATTAAATTAATATATAAAAACCATTATTCATGTAATAATAATGAATTGTTTTAGAAGCATGTAGTAAAATACTTCATGGAACTTGCTAGCAAATTTTAGCTGTCATGGCGAAAGTTTGAACTATAAAATTCTAAAGCCTGGCAATTCAAACTTACACAAAGGAAATATGATTAAAAGTGTCAAATATGGTAAAATTAACTGAATTTCAGGCTCTATGGGAACACCAAAAAGTTCGATAACTTTTACCGAAGGGCTTTGGTAATTATTTTTGTAAAATTTACATGGTTTTATAAAACGTAATTATATTTAGAAAATATGATAAATTTCATAATTTTATATTGATTCCTTAAAGCAGGCTTTAACTGAATTCATTTATTCAGTTAAAAACACTTTTGAGTTTTGAATTTCTTAATAAATGTGTGGTAATGAGAATTATAATTCTGAAAACCAATATTTCCAGTAAACCGTTACCATATGTGCGGAAAAATTCGTAAAGGAATAGTTTAAACACCGTATATATTTATAAGAAATGTTATTAACGTACAGTATTGAAATTTTACCAGATTTTTTTTCTCCGTGCATGTAAATTTATCAGTTTAAAAATGTAATACCTATGCCAAAAATTAGTTTAATATATCAGAAAAATTCATATAATTTCCATACCAGCGCAATGATTTGAGGGTAAATATGAAAGATTCTGCGGATTTAAAATTTTGTATACGTTACCAATTCATAAAACTTTTATTAAAAACATGCATATATTTTCCCCTTTTAAACTCTGGACGCAATTTACTCGAAGCAGTGTATTATAATTTGTAATAAACGTAACTTCCTTAAAAAAAATTTAAACAATTTATTTAAATTTTTAAGTTTTATTAATTTCATTTTAATTAATTTCATTATTAATTTTTAAATTTTTAATGACAAAAAATGCATTTTAAAATAAAAAATATGCATCATGGCGTATTACTATTTGTCTAAAATAGTTGTATGCCATGGTAAGTACTGCAAATGTATTTTGATAGTAAATGTACTTTGTAAAAGTGCTACATGATTAGATATTTTCTAGAAAAATAATTAGCTCCTTAATCATTAAACGCAAATTTTTTCTAGGTACTATAGCTCATTAAATTCCATACCAGCAATTTTTCGAAAACTACAAGTGTCTCAAGCTTTTTAAATACTTATATTTCTTCTTGTATTTGGAAGTTCATTAAAAAAAATATGAAAAAATATTAAATTATTATAAACGTATTTTTTTTCAAATTTCAAATATTCTTATTTTCTTTCTTCTTAATTTCTAAGAAAATGTTTTATCTTAAAAATAAAAATCACTCTATTATATTAATCTTTAATTAATTAAAAGGGGATTGATCACATGACTTTCGACAGAAAATAGGCACAGGTTGTTTTTCTACTTTTCGCATGTTTTATTAAGTTAAGATAGGTGTCAAAAGCATATTTAAAAAAAATATATAAATGTATTAATATTAGTAATTCTTTAATGTTACTTAGCGTAAAATGTTTCATAAAGCTATACTAAACAAGATCTTATAACTTTTATTTGTTTGTTATTATCTACATTTAAAGTTTTAATAATTTTTACATATTATATTTCTCTGGACTACACAGAGTACAAGACATATTGAGCGAAATACAATATATTAATCAAAAGCCTAATTTAATATATAACTTAACAAACATGTCAATTAGTTATTTAAAAAGAACATATTGTTGCAATAGGTTAAATAAAATGAAAAGCCTTAGGATTTGTCCTACATCTGCATATTGATACTATTCTCGACGAAATGAAGATTTTACCGCGCATGCGCAATATAAAAGAACTACTTTAATTACATATCTTGCGCACTTTTAAAAATTTTTAAAGCAATAATTTTGTATTTAATTTTAAATTGCTCCAAATTTTTTTTTAATTTTATGCAATATTTTTAAAGTTAAAGTTTATTTTTTATGAAAAATTAGTTTTTATGAAAGTACCATAGCACAATAAATATTTCAGATGTACTTAAGAAATTTTGTGCATGTTTTGCTTATAACAATTAAAATAATTGCTGCAAGTTAGAAATGTATTACTATATTTTTTGCTTAGTGTGTTCAAAAAATCTATTTTCCATTTGCAATTTTTTATCGCTCTCTCAAACCTCTAAAAGCTTTAAACTTCATTGATAGGTATGAAAAATCGCATGATCTGATGAATTACTAAATCGATAGAATTAATTAAATATTAAAGCAAAAATTAGACTATAATTTTTTACGGTAAAAATGAATTTTACGGTGGAATAAATTTTATGGATGATGCACCCGAAGTGCCGGTACTATATATACCGTAATTTGATCCAAAATTTTTTACTGGGTAGAACCAACGGAAATAACAAAAGTGAAATATTCCATTTACTGAGTAGCCTTTCGGGTACAAATCTTGAGGAAGTACGCCGCAAGAATAGGCGAAACCACCACAGCTTTGTAGCTTTTTAAATAATAAATATGGAAAAGTGAGAAAACATTTAACTTTTATCAAAGCAAAAGTTAAAACGCAATTGTTAAAATGTTGAAAAGAGAGAAGACATTAAGCATTAAAAAAATAAAATAAACGTTTACACTCAAACAATTATTTTCACGCAACTTGAAACAAAAAAAATAATAAAATCTAGTTTATTTTCTCCAAAATTATTGCGTTCATAAATAAAGAATAATGTATATTTTTGCGATTTCGAATAACGCATTTGAAACTTTCTAAAATATATAACATTCGGAGTTTATCTTGATCTTTTTTTTTATGAATTCACACAGCATTTGCACAATTCAAAAACTGCTTTGAAATGTGCAGAAAAGTTACATTCCACGTGAGAATCCATGCAGGTGGTAAAGAAATTATTAAGTTTCCATCAAATAGCCACCCAGAACCACTTTTTCGCTGTGAATAGCAGCACTAATGGAAATACTAAGAGTGGAGTATTCCATTTACTTTGTAGCACTTTGAAGTAGAGATCTTAAACATGAGTGCAGCAAGTGTTGCCAAAACGTTCTCAGCTTCTGGCTTTTTTCGTTAAAGTAAAAAAAATAATAATGCATATCTGTCCCTAGAGTCTAATGCATATTTAAGTTTGATGCTGGAAATATTCACTTAATGCTTTTTAGAAGCAAAATAACGGAAAATAAAAAAGATGTAATCCATTATTTTGCAATGTAGTTAAATATGCGTAACTAATAGCTGAAATAATAGCCATTTCTAGAGTAATAGTACAATTTTATTTGTTTTTTACTGCTTTAGGTAAATGTATTAAGTGAATTTTTTATGCGTATAAAAAAGAAACCATGTGGTTTATCTGGGCTATTCGTACATTTCTACGTAAGGTAAAAACAAGATTATTTGCTTTTTGTTCAAAATTGTTTATTGCAGCAAATAATATTTTTTTCTAAAAAGTAAAAGCAAAATTATTGTTGAACAAATACTTACTTTTGATATTTTAAAAGGTTATGCGATGTGCGAATTTTTAAAGATAGTAAAAAATTATTAAGAATCATTTATTTTTCTGACTAATTCATTGTGATTGATAAATAACAATAATTATCACCTTTTTCTTAGTTTTATTTTTTATTTTTGCACTACTACTAACTCTTTTCTTGTTTATAATCTGCTGTCACAATTTTATTACTTAAAACTTATAAACCATTTTAATTAAGCATGCTTTTTCCAATATTAAACACGGAAAGTCATTGATGAATTTGTAGTCTTGGACTACTTACAGAATCCTTCATATATCAAAATGAATTCCTTTCTCTTAAGAAACAAGTTGAACTTAGATTTAAAATATTATGGTGACTTTAAAAAAATAATGCTAGATAACATTTAGTGAATTGTATAAAAAAATGAAGATTAAAGTAGATAAATGTATTTACGCTTTAAAATTATATGGTAAAATATAGTTCTATTACCATGCTGTTTGGTAGTAAATTCTTTAGAGTATGGCATAAAAAAACATTTGTTCAGTTAAATTTGCTTTTCAATTTTTATAAATATTATTTTCAGATTTCTATATATAATATTTCCAGATTCAGTTAAATTTGGTTTTCTGACTAAATGTGTAATAATATGAACTGAAATTTCAAAAACCAGAATTTCCATTAAACTGTTATTATACTAATGAAAAAATAACTAAATTAATGGTTCAAATACCATATATTTAGGCTTCATTAATCATTACGTCTTTTTTACCAGAAATGCCTTTACCATACAATGTGGTAATTTTACCGGTTTTTTTTCTCCGTGTAGTTTTTGCAATTTACAAAAAACGCTTCTAAATGCCTCAGAATTTCTTAAAATAAAAACAAAAATACTCCAGAAAGACTTCACTGGCATAAAAAATCATATCTTTACAAAAATAAGTAAGGTAATCTCTATTTAGACATAGCAGCATTTTGTTATTATATATTTTTTATATTTTATAATTTCGAAGTTTTTTTAAGTATGGTGAAATGTATATTTAAGCTATTTTTGCAATTCTTCTCAACTCTACTTGTTTTTGTTAACTTAAAACTCAAACAGTATTAATTGAATTCAATATTTAAACAACTTATGTTTATTATATGTAACAACAACAATGAACATTTGAATTCTACTGGCAATCAGTGGTAAGAGCTCGGAGATTCACGAGGCAGGAACTAATATCCCTCCATGGCAACAATCACAGCCTGTACACTTCTGGTGTGACTTTTCGCCAGTTTATGATAGATTGCCATCAAAACTGACTTTCAGTTGTCTATACCAACTGGAGGAAAAACTGGCAGTGAGCATTGACGAATTTGGCCTGTTGCGTTCTAGTGTCTTCTAAAAGGCGATAGTGTGTCTTCTAAGGGCTATGAGATTTAAATCGGGGCTCTAAAAGAACCTGTCCGGTTCTGGAAAATCCATTTCATAAAACCATGGCCTCACAATTTTCGACGCTTAAATGAAGCAATTATCTTGCTGTAAGAGAAAAGCGCCTCCCCTAATGAATTTATTGCCGTAGTGTTAGAAGAGTATCTTAGTCTAGAAAATTCACATACATCTCGAACTTCATGTTTCCGAACACAGGAACTACAGAGCCCAGACCTAATCACTATAAACTGCTTCTACATCTGCTTTCTAGTTCATTTTAAAGATGTTCTGTGGAATTTAGATCTGGGTTCAGAGAACACCAGTCCAGTTTTTATACACTTATTTATCAAACCATGGATGCTCTAGTATAGACGTGTGAATGGATAGTTATCCTGCTGTAAAAGAAATGCGCTTTTCCTGATTAATTTATTGCCATAGAATTATGGAAGTAGCTTTGTCAGACTGTACACACAACTGGGACTTCATGTTCTCAAACACAGAAACTAAGGAACTCAGGAAGAATCACGAATATAAAAAAAAAACACTTGTGATTTATAGTGGTTGTTAAGATACTTTTTGACCAGAATGTATACATTAATTTTAAAAAAGTGTTTATTGAAAAATTCATTAAACTTTTGATGTACGAAATTAAAGTAAATCGATCTTGCAACAGCTTTTTCCAGACTAGCTGGTGCCCAGAGATATGGAGCTTAATGAGCTTCATGCCACCATTTAGGATTGTATCCTAGTCCTTCACAATAGTCATATTCGATTATTTTACCATTGAGTCACCATGGCTTACTTTTAAATTTTATAGTACTCTAAAATGCTGTCTAAATAGGAATTATTTCATAGTAATTAATATCCTTATGGTAATTTAACTTTCATATGATTAATACAGAAAAGTATTTTGATTTACATTGAGCGAAAAACTTTTTAGCCTTCTTTCATCCATTGTGACGTTACGATCAGTTCTGCAATAATTTTAACAGGATTTGAAAAATTCTTTCTCTTTTGGGACAGAATTGTATGTAAATTAAGCATGATTTTTGAATTTTAAACATTATTACTCATGCTTTTTTATTTTATCTTTTTTTTCATCCTCAAGAATAAGTATTCTGTGTTTAATTATGCTAGATTTCACATTATATATAGACTTCACCATAAACTGTTACGATTTATTTAACATTCGCAATGCATCAAAATTAACTGGTTTATTTATTAAACAAACAGTCAAATTTAAGGCAAATTATTTAACTGCATACGTTAGACATTTTCGCTAAATATACTCTCATTTTTATCTAAATACAAGTAAAGTAAACAAGAAATAAAATACGGCCTATTCGTAAATATTTTAAAACTATATTAGAGTTAAACTGGCTTATTTAATTTTAATTTCATGCATTCAAATTCAATTAAACTTTTTGGATGTATGCAATTAAATTAGCTTATATATGGCACACACGGAATAATGTACGGTATTGAATTTTCATTACGTGAGAAAAAGAAAAAAAAAATATGAAGCTGTAATCAATCTTATAAACTTACCTCATGACTAAAATTATTTTCCCAAAGCGTGACAAGAAAATTCCATTAAGTATAATATTGCTTCCATAGATGATGCATATAAATTGGTGTCATTATAATCAATTAATCACCTTATTAAACAGCTGCTAAAGTATGGTTATTAACTTAGGCATCCTAGTTTGGTGAGACGCTTTAATAGTAAATTTTAAGTAAGCACTTAACATTAGGTTTCTTCATATAATGTCTACTAATTTAGCTCTTCTCGTAATTATAGGAAAAATATTAAGAAGATATTGTCGTTATAAGGCTAGACATAAGATTCATAAATGAAAAATCATTATGTATATTTTGTAGAAACGGCTTAGCGCTAGAAACTCATTTAGTGTTAGTATTTTAATTTATTAAACGTATAAAAAGAATTATTATTTCAGAAAAATTTCAAAAAATGGTTCATATACTGTTATGAAATAATAATAAAAATTAAATTAATAATAATAATAATATTTATATCACTAATAATAACTATGATAATATTAATTATAATAACAATGATAATAATAATAATTATTATATTACTAATAATAAATAAGATCATACTAATAATAAATAAGATCATACTAATAATAATAACAATGATAATAATAATAATAATTATATTACTAATAATAACTAAGATAATATTAAAAATAATAACAAGGATAATAATAATAATAATAATAATGATACTGTAATGAATGAAATTAAAAACTAAGATTCTTCTTAAAAGCAACTTCACATTTGAAAATTCCTAAATTATGTCTATTTTTTATTTTACTTTAATGATTTAAATCAGATTTATTACGTCATATGCAATCATAATACTTTGAAAAAGTGCACTTTGTCTTGTCATGGAGCTAATCTTATATAGAGATCTTCGATTGCCAAGTGCCAAATGCTGTAAAAGACTTCGGATGTAACAGTAACACGTAAATGTTTACTGTTACATCCGAATAATAATTATATTCTATTACTAATGATAATAATAATAATAATTATATTACTAATAATAAATATGATCATACTAATAATAATAACAATGATAATAATAATAATTATTATATTACTAATAATAAATATGATCATACTAATAATAATAACAATGATAATAATAATAATTATTATAATACTAATTATAACTAAGATAATATTAAAAATAATAAAAAGGATAATAATTATAATAACAATAATGATACTATAATGAATGAAATTAAAAACTAAGATTCTTCTTAAAAACAACTTCGCATTTAAAAATTCCTAAATTATGTCTATTTTTTATTTTACTTTAATGATTTAAATCAGATTTATTACGTCAAATGCAATCATAATACTTTGAAATAGTGCACTTTGTCTTGTCATGGAGCTAATCTTCTATAGAGATCTTCGATTACCAAGTGCAAAATGCTGTAAGAGACTTCGGATGTAACAGTAACACGTAAATGTGACAGTAAAATGTAGTACTTAGAATACAATTACACTTTAACAGTAAATAATACAAGAAAAGTTTATCGGTTCAAATGGAGTAAAATATAGGTTCGTTTCTTTCAACCGTAACAGTAAAATGTAGTACTTTGAACACGATTCTAATTTTACAGAAAATATTAAGAGGAAAGTAATCTGGATAATAGTCAAATAATAACCGTGGTTCATATTACGACATAACCTGTTTCCCAAGATTTTGACAATTTTTAAATTCATTTCTGCTCACAAGTGAATAGAGTTTGCTACGAAATTAAATTAAAATGTTATGAGAGGTGTGTTGAAGAGCTCTTCAAATTTTCCTGCCCGATGAACATTGCTGTTTTAAAATATAGGAGTATCAGCAACCCCTGATCATTAAAAATTTTATAACAGACATGATGATGCCTGTTAGTGTCACCTCAGTGAACTGATCAAACTTATGTAAGAGAAAATAACCAAAAACTGCAAATCCATCAGCAACTATTATCATCTACCATCAACTATCACTAGTCATTGATATTATTGCTTTTTGGTTAAACACCAGCAATATTTGAGTAATGAGTTTTATAGTCATCCGATAATTAGTGGAAATGTAAGTAAACAAAATAAGCGAAAAAAGCATAATTACATTAATTTTTGGGGTACACCTTAAGTAATTAAAAATCATGCTTTTATTTTCTATTTTATTCAAAAACAAGAAAAATTGTATTATGAAAACAGATTTCTAATTATTAAGTGATTTAAATGTAAAGTTTTTTATTAGACTAAGATGGAATTATATAAAAATGAAACAATATTTTTAATATTCAATATACAAGAACTCGCCTTTGCTTTTTTCAATATTGAATTTCGTATAGGCGCTTACAAATTATTTATAATTTATTTCGTACAGTTATCTAAAAATCACTTATGGAAAATGTATTTCTTTGTCAGGCATCACGAAATTGCAGTTTAAGAGCTTTATAAAAAAATTATAAATTTCAGGAAGAAAAAAACAAATAAATAAAATAATTTTGCTTAACCCCATATCCCTTCCATGTGTATGCAGAAATTTATTATGCACTAACTTATACTACAGGTTACTAATTTTTATGGAAATTTTAAAACACGGATTTAAAATAATAATGAATAAAAATCTAAGAGTGTTTGAAAACTTTACTTCCGACGGTGTTATACATTCGCAAATCATTCTTTTACTAAGATATTATCGTTAAGCCAAGGATTTTATTAAGTAAACTTCTATTAATTATTATTCAGGTCGTGTATCGTATATATTTCCGGAAAGACAATAAAGGACTTAAAACAACCAAGGACAGAAGCAGGTCTTGACAGGTTGTTTTAGTAAGACTGATGATACCACCTAACTTGCGCACTATGAAGAGTCTTACGGAAAAGCACGTTCATGTAAAATTCAAAGCCTTAATTATACGGTAGATCTTGTTTTGTGTTACAAGCTTCATTCTATTAAAGACGACTTTAAAATGAAACCTAGTGGTACTGAGATTTTCATCCAAAAGAGCGCCATTTAGTAACTTTTCAATATTCAGAGCGGCGCAGTGTCATCCCAGTTATAATGTTGACATTTAACAGGCTGGCGCTCTTAAGCAACTTCGTAACGATTCTTGGCGCTTTTCAGTTGAAGGAGAATACACTAAGAGTTCTTAAAGTGAATTTTCTCAAAACGTTAAGTTGCACGTTTGCTACTAAAAATCGCAAAGAGTGTTATTAGAACCAGCTAGTTTCTAATTAAGCTTCAAGAAACGTGACTTGATTAGAGAAACTTTGGAAGTTAATGACAACTAAATTAGTTTAAAATATATATTCTGTCAAATTGTTCAAATAATCAAATGACATTTATAATATAAATTATTTTTCAATGAAAAGCAATGTCTTAACTTTGTAAGCATATGTGCATAAAGTTTTAAAGACAGTGTTATTATGATATCATTATATACATTCCATTGATTGGATTTTAGACTTTAAAATATATTTCAGGCTGTTTTTGATTTGTTTAATCTTTAAGTCTGAAGCTAAAGATTAAATTATTTATTAGATCGAAATCATTAAATTCTCATGACTTTCAACAAATAACCTTTGACATTTATAATATATATATATTTAATTAGTAATCCATAAAAAAAGTTTTAATTTTTACATAATCGTTAGTTAAAAACTAATTTTCCAATTTTCAAGAATTTTCTCAGTAAGCATAAGCGATTTTTAATTTTATGGAAATGTGGAACGTTGGACAAATTCCACCGTAATAATTTTGTAATTATATTCATTCTAATTGGAATTAAAATTAAATTACTAAAATTTTAAAAGTTCTGGATCAAATTTCGATAAAAGTTACTTGCAACCTGAGAACAGGATCCGTAAAATCCATTTTGCGGTAAAACCCTTTTTACGTAACATTTTACGGTAAAACCCTTTTTACCGTAAAATTTTACGCCGTAATTTTTCATATAATACGTATTTAATTACAGTAATTAAATAATTATACAGTAAATATTAGAATAAAATTACAGTATATCAGATTTCGTGTTTTGCAAAATGTAAAAATAGAGTTAAATGTAAAAAGAACTTTACACCTGAGTACTTTTACCTCAATTTGATCCGGAATTTTTTGCATTGTAGGACATTACAGTTTGAAATTGTGTAATTTTCAAACTGAAAAGGAATTCTTCTAGTTACAAATGGCTAAATTATAAACATATTCATTTATATATATTTTTTATTGATTCCGAAATTAACTACTTTTCCTTATCCACTGCGAAAAGTTTCAAATTTTTAAAAGGATCATTTTTGATACATTGAATATACTGTAAGTTTAAAACAACCAAATCTTTCAAAAAGTGAAGAAAAAAAAACATTTATGCTTTACTTCAGGATTTCCAGTACTTGAAATGTATGTTGGAGTAGTTTTCTTACCTTATATAAATTGAAGAAAATTAATTACTTAAATATATATTTACTTAGATAATAAGACTATTTTGGAAATTGTCCGGCAAAAGAGAGAGTAATAGACTATAATTTCAAATAATGGGCCTTATAAGTAACTCAAATATTTTGCAAAATTAAAGGCAGCTCTAAAAGGAATCTAGTGGATGTCTTGTACCCAAAATAAATAACTAAAGAAAATATGCATATTACTTTAATAGTGCTATTATTTTAATAACGCTATTATTTTAATAATGTTATTATTTTAATAATGCCATAGTTACTTTAATAATGCTATTTAACTCATTCAGCGTGTATAAATAGCAATCTTTAGTAGTATTAGAATACGATGTCGAAATAGTATAGTTATTTGAAAAATTAATCAGAAATAGAAAAGTATATGTATAATTTGTTCATGCCATCAATAAAAGGTGAACTATAGGCAAGCATCTTAAAATATTTTTAAAATAATTGTTTAAAAATAAATATATCCATTAGTTTAACAAATAGACTTTCTTGTGGCTGAAAATAAAAAGAATATATAGTGTATCATAAAGATCAAATTCGAAACAAATACAAACTATCAAAAATATTTTTTTTAGAATATACCCCTAATTTTTTTTTCAATCAGGCTTTAGAAGCCTTATAAGGTACCAGAGAGACAGATGGAAAGTAGGAACAAGCTTATAGATTAAATAAAATTATAGTAAAGAAAAAGAAAACAATTTCATTTTGGTCACATAGTTACACAAATGTAAATAATATTGTATGGGATAAACAAAAAGTATTGTATTATCATGAAAAAGTGCCGTAATAATACAATGGAAATGCTTAACTTCATGGGACGCATACTCTTATGGTGGCAAAGAAAAAATCTACTTGAAAAACTGATAACATAGTTTCTTCAATTTAATTTATAGTATATTGATTTTTTAGGATAAAAGACAAGTTGTCAAGTAACAGAAAACGTTACTTACAAATAAAATGTGTGTTGACAGGGTTACATTTTTATTTTTATTTTCATAGGACAGTAAAATCTGTATTTTTTCTATTTTATAATATCAATAAACCGCTTCCAAGTAGTTGAATTTTCGCTATTGCATTCCACATAGTCTCGCAAATTTGAAGATACAAAGAACTTTTTTAAGTCAAACATTGCACACGCTGGCTTAGTTGTTGTAGAGAAAACATAACAGTATTTATTACATGAAACTTAACAGCTTTTGCATTGCATTAGAGGAAAATCGAGAAAATCGTCCATTAGCCCAAAAGTAGTGAAGTTCTAGTTAGAAACCCGTAAGCAGCTGCGAATAATTTATTTGATCTCACAGTTTAATGCTGTACGTTCTGTAAAGATCAATCAAATTAGGATTTTAAACGGCTGCACTTAATAATCATACATATTTTAAAAATTGTACCGAGAAGTAAAAAATCTATCAAACCACAAAATCTGAGAATAGCTACACAGAGAAAAAATTCCAGTAAAATTACCGTACTGTATGTTAATGGAAGTTTTGGTAAAAAGTAATACTGGTTAATAAAGCCAAAATATGAGGTGTTTAAACCATTCATTTCATAATATTTTCGGGTTTATCAGAAATTCTGGTTTTTAAAATTACAGTTCTTATTCCACACATTAAGTAAAAAATGCAACCGAAATGCAAATTTAACCGAATAAATGGCTTTTACGCCCTGCTCTAATGTATTATAAGAAAATTATCAAATTTAACCAAATTTTATCATATATTAAAAACCATATTTTATAGTTAATTTTATCAGAATGATTGCTAAAGCACTTCGATAAAAATTACCGAGTTTTTTGGTGCTCACATAGAGCCCAAAACACGCTACATTCTACAATATTCTGGTAGTTTTGGCCATACTGTTTTTTCAGTATACTTACCCCTTGTTACCAGACTCTATAAAATTTATTTATTATTATCAAACCATGCTTAACCATTAATAGCTTCCCATGGGTCATAATGATCAGAGCATACATGGCAATAATACAAGCATGGCAACATGGCAATAAATACAAGATGAGTTGCATTTAAGGGTCAAAATTAATGCATTAGACAAAAATAACACAAATGTCTGATGAATTTCAATGCAGTTTGAGGCATTGACTTTCTGAGTGTCAGTTGCTCATGGTTACTATAAAAAAAAATAACAGTTACTTTATAAGTTTACTAAAAGTGATACGACGAAATAGATGTAATCAGTGAAATTGAAACACATTTTTACATAAATTTAGAATGGCCTAAACTATACCCAAAATAGGATGTTTTTTTTCATTAGAATGTTGAACCCAACTTCCGAATTACGTTGAACCCTTTGGACGTTTAAAATTATAAAAAAAAAATTTCTAGCTTAATATTAGATGTTGAATGTTAATATTAGATGTTAATATTAGATGTCTAGCTTAATATTAGATGTTGAACTTTATTATCGATGCGATAAAAGATCAAAATGAATTTTTATGACATTAACAGAAATGCAAGTCATACTTTATACCCCTTCAGAGATGCTGCGGTTTATTGAAAAAATTTTGTGCATGCGCTGTGAAACTCAAATAGCATCATGTTAGAGTTATTAGAAACTTTAGCTTTTCAAAATATGTTACGATGTGCAAATACATTAAAAAAAGCATTTAAATTTTCAAATCGAGCAGACTAAACTGTGAGAAATGGGTATTCAAATTTCACGAAATTTCCTTCGTTTTTGATGAAATCCTTTCCTGATATATGTTCCGAGCAAACATTTCGTCACAGTGACAAAATACCCGTTGTCTCTTTTTCGAGGAAAGGAATTTCTTCAAAAATATAGAAATATTTCGTCGTTTAAGTTTTTTTTCCCCAAAAAATAAATAAATAAAAATAAAGAAGGAACGAAATAAATATGAATAAATAAATATAAATAAATAAATATAAGTAAATAAATACAAATAAATAAATATAAATAAATAAATATAAGTAAATAAATATAAATAAATAAATATAAATAAATAAACATAAGTGAATAAATATAAATGAATAAATATAAATAAATAAATAAAAAACTCGCAAGTATTTTTCTTTTTTCTTATCACTTTATCATGGGCACCATATTGGTAGATCAATTTCACCCCAACAAGACAGAGAAATAATTTAAACCCATCTCCGAAGCGTGATTCGAACTCGGGTTCGTCATGTGATTTTGTGACGAAATGATTCTCAAAATTAACGAATTACAGTTCAAGAATTCCCAGATCGTCAAAAGTGGGAGTTTTATTTCTTAGAGTGCTTGCAATTAGGTTCGCGTTTGCTCGGAAATAAGTTTCAACTAGGCCAGAAAAAATTTTAATAATAGCGAAGACTTTTGAGTGCAGTGAGCAATTTTTTTTAAAATTTATTTATTTATTTATTTTCATCAAACTCACCATTCAGATCCGCGATGGCTCAGGGGATAGAGCGTTCGCCTTACAGTGATGTGAACCGGGGTTCGATCACGGCGATGGCTGGTCGATATGAATTCCTCATCCGGCTTGCGCCGACCGCAGTGCTGATGTGAAATATCCTCAGTGGAAGACGGATCATGGGTTAGACTCCCCTTGCAGTCTGGTTAACCGTGGGATATTCTCGTGGTCTTCCTCTCCATGCAACGCAAATGCGGGCTTGTTCCATCAAAAACTCCCCCATGAAGGTAAATTTCTCCCAATATTTGATCCAGGAGTTCCCTTGTCTTCTGGATTGGGTTCAAAATTACGAGGCTACGGAGTTGAACATTAGTAGCAGTAAACCCAAAAAATTGGGTCGGCTGTTCAACATAGCTTATGAAATATAAAATAAAAACTCATTCTTGAATGTTGCTTTCTTAAGTGTATATGAAGTTCAACGCTATTTATGTTATTTTAGTATTTTATAAAATATAAAATTTTTGGTATTTTTATTTCAAAACATTTTAGCTTAAATCATATCTCATGCATTCTGCTTGGGGGTAATATGGCAGCACCATTAACAAGCAGTAATTCTTACTGATAACAAGTACAAAAAAATCTTCCAACTAACAAGCAAAACTCAGTAAACAAATTATTTTTACGTCCAACGTAAAGTCATATTTTAAAAGGAACTTTCAGAATTATTCTCTCGTTATATAATATATACTTTTATTTAAATTTACCTCCAGAAATTAGGAAAATATCTGTCAGTTTACTAATAATTTTCATAAGCGAATGCACTTTTCTTTAAGAAATGTTCATGTTTAGTATACAATAATAATCATCCTCTTTTAAAAGAAACGATTATCATAGCCTGAGACAAAATAAACTTCGCGACAGCTTAAATGGGGTAAAATAAACAAATAGTATTTCATTATTTCTTTTCTGTTCGTGAAACTAACTAAGCAGGTGCTATTTAAATAAAAAAAAATAAGAAAAGAAGACGTTGATTTTTTTTTCTAATTACAAATATCTCCGAAATCGTAATCTATTTATTAGTGATAAAGGCAAATATATTCTCTTCAGTGGATAAATTAAAAGAAAAAGAAAAGCTCCAATGTCAACTTTCTTAGAGAAAGGAGGATTCTAACGTACTGTTTGTATTGCAAAATGGTGAAAGAAAGGTTAATTATTTCTTTTTAAAATTTAAGAGTCTTGCATTTCTCGAAGAATACCTTTAGGGCCTCTCTTGTTTTATTTCGTTGAAAAAGTTTGCGCAGAAGAAGGGAGCTCATTAGAGAAGCTTTTAGGTGATGTTGACAGGATCGTGCGTTCGTAATCTTTTATTAAAGCAGTTTTTAGCTATCTTTTATCATCATCGAATTACGGAAACATTGGATATTTTATCAGAGATCTTGCCTAATAGTTGCCTGGGGAGCAACATAAATCTCCATTCGTGTGATAATGGACATGATGAAGAAAGAAAATATATTATTCTTGTAAAAGATTAAAAAAGTTTTAAGTATTTCAAAGATACGACATGCAAGTAGTGGAATAACTCTCAAAGGGTATCATTAGAGTAAATTCGAAAGTCTTGCTTTTTGATTAAATAATATATATATATATATATATATATCTTTAAAAATTAAATCTTAACTATTCTGAATAGAATTATATATGTATAAAGTTGTACCACAAAACAATTTTGCTCAAAAAAACAATAAATATGATAAAAACAACTTTAATTCAATACAAAATATTTGAGAATAAATGCGTGCTTAAAGACAAAGAGTAACTTAATAAAAATGAGGAGAAATAAAATTAATTTATAGTTTTTAAAGAAGTAATTATCTGATTGAACTAAATCTTTTTAAATCCTTGTATTGTGAAATCATCAATAATGCGTGTAGCTTTAATCTGAGAAGATCGCTTTCAACTATTTTCTATATCCAGAGGTCGTGATCACAAAGCTTGGAGTATAAACGGTTGTTGGTGTTTTTCAAACCTAAGAAAAGCCTGGGAGATAAAGGTAGATTCCCCTACCTTCTAAAATAACCATAGCAAAGCAGTGAATGATTTACCCTATGTACCTTTCGCAAAACTGTATTAGCATAATTTTTTACTCAACTAAAGTCAATTGCACTCATTATTAACAAGGGTCTACAAACCGTGGTTACAGTGGCACTTAAAAATCCATGGCACCATCCGGTAACCATGGCACTTAAAAAACGTATCTATAGCTCCCGAGATCTAAGTTTTTCAAAATAAAATCAAAACGATATGACGTTATGCTTTCCATTTCGTAATATGCTGGCCCTTTCAAATTTTTAATTTTATTTATCCCCAATTTGTTATAATAAGTGTTTTTTTTCAAATGTGAACGAAAAATTTAAACATTACTTCAGGTTATATTTTGTGAAGTAATGGTTAATAATGAGCACAAAAATATTAATTATTTTACTGTACGTTAAAAAAGATATGAGTAAAATGTGTTTAATTTAAAAATATTTTTCAAGAACTCCTAATAAGAAAAAGCATTTTTTATGCAATTTCACACCAAATTATTCGCCAATCAAACTCTGTGCTAAAAATAGTTGTGATAAAAATGATAAAAGCAACTTTAATTCAATGCGAAATGTTTAAAAATAAGCGAGTACTTTAGAACAAATAGTAAATACTATAAATATAAGAAAAAAATACTTTCTAGCTTTCAAATAAATAATTACCACATAGATTTAAAATATTTATGAAAAAATTTATTTTTCAACCATCGCATTGTGTAACCACCAACAATGCGTGTTATTTCAATCTGAGAAGCTCGCTTTCGGCTAGTTTCTATATCCAGAGGTCGTGATCACAAAACTTGGAGTATTAATGGTTGCTGATGTTTTTCTAGCCCGAGAAAAGCCTGGAGATAAGAGTAGATTCCCTTACCTTCTAAAATAACCAAAGCGAAGCAGTGAATGATTTACCCTAAGGATATTCCGCAAAACTGTAGTTGTCTCCGAAGTCGTATCGGAATTACAGTGCAGTTTCACATTCGTATTTGATTCGTGTTCCGTCTAATCGTTTGTTTGGGCCTTAGGCAAAATTTCATCTAAGTGTACATTATCGAATTTTGTGTTTTCAGTTTTTACTAATGTTTCTCCGGTAATGGAGAAATATTATGTTTCTCAAACTTTAATTCCGAACTAGGTGAATAAATGGCCTGAGAGTTCCGCAAATTTTCTGACATTGGATATTAAAATGTAATTTTTAGAATTTAATCTTCTTCAACTATAAATCATTCCAAGTCACTTTAAAAATCCGGGAAAAATCTTAGAGAAAATGAAAAGATGAATTCAAAAACTCCTTATATTGCTATTACATTACGAAGAAATGATAAGTAAGCAAATATTCCATCTAGTCAAAAAATATATTCTTTGGAATATTTTCTGTAATTTTAAATTTGCATGTATTTAATAACAACTAAACACGAATGTGTTTAAGGGGATACAGAACGTTCAAAGCAAGAAAAATGTAACTTTTAATCTATCATTTCCAAACTTAAACAGAATAATGAAAGCATTAATAGAAATTTGTGTACAAAGTTACAGCAAAATATAATAATTAGTTTTAAAGTCAAAGCTAAAAGGTTGGTCTCTAATTGTTGGTAAAAGCTCCTTGAAAACGAATTTTAATTTCTTTAATTAAACTGTTACCCAAATACGTTGTTCATAGGCATTTAAATAAAATAACTTAAGTGTTTATAGTCATAAAAATATTACGTAAATGGGCATTAAATTTTTATTTTGTCAACAGATACTTATTCACAAAACATGCTTCAAATATGTTTATTCAATTATTAAAAATTCAGTTAAGATATTAAATAAAATTAATGAATTTAGATCTAAAAAAGACCCGTCGAAGAATGTCTGAAAAAGTTTCGATATCAATAAACCAAAAACTGGTACGCAAGGATCTCTTAGAAGTTGTGAGAACATTGAAAAATTTCATTACGAGAAAAAGCATTTTAAGAACGAGAACTGAATTATTACTGTATGGACCTTTACAAATTCATAATCTTATAACTCGGTAAGAAAAACTCTGATTTAAATACGTTTTGTTGTCTTTTACTTAGTTAAGTGTAAATATTTTTAATATCTCATAAACCAAATAATAGATGTTTGAGGAATTTTTTCTCATTTTGAAAGTCTAGTGTCCCCTTAGAATAAATAAATTTTTTAATTTCACACTTTCTCACCCTTAGATTGAATTTGATCCGGAAAATGAGAAAGGCTTTACGATAGATATGATTCAAAATTATGCATGAAACATAATCACAAAAATAAATATTACAATATGAATATCTTTAATGATAAAGAACTCTTGATATTTAATCAAATGCACATTATCAATCATCGATAAAGTCAGCAAATGGAAATGATTTTGTTTTACAATGATACATATGCAACCATTCGATTCGCGTTTTTCCAATCCTGAAGATCGTAACGACCCTCTCTCCATTTTGGCATTTTTTTATTTTTTTTTTTAAATTCAGGTAACGAATTTTAAAAGAATTAAAGGCTTGAATTATAATTGCGAGCAAATACAATGTTCTTATCGATGGAATTAATTGAAGAAATTCTTTCTATGTTTATTAACTTTGATAAAGAGAAATTAAATATTGCAGTATTGTAGCCCAGATGTTCTTCGCCACTCAGATGACCCTTTTTGGAGGAATCTGGCTATGACCAGAAGAAAATACTCAATAATTATGTATGTTATTAATTATGGTTTTTACCTACACATCATATGGAATAAGGCTTGCTATAAACTTTTTGGCTAACCGCATTTATAAAGTTTTTTATTATGCAAAAAATTAACCAATGACAAAAAAGTGGTTTAAATTTTAATGAACTTATACTTTATAAAATGATTTCCCTTTTTCCGTAAAAAGCGTAATCCTTTCCTGTGAACAAGATTTCCAAATTTATGAAGACACGGAAACTCATTGTACTCATAAAATATTATAATCGGATATGTCGACAATATTGTTCTTAATTACTCTAACTGCAACTTCTACCAACCATGAAAAGATACGGCGAATAAATGAAAAACAGCAAGTAGAAGGTAATGCTGTATATCCGTATTTTCTCCGTAGTCCAAGGAGTAAAGGTCTAAAATTGTAATTATGTGACTATCAATCAATGTCAAGCGTAATACTGGACGTTATAGTGAACGACTAAAGATAGTAATTACGACGTTAGTGCTTGTCCTTATGCAGTAATGAAACTCCGAAGAAATTAGCGACACTGTGTGCGTGATATTCGGGCTAACACTTTTCAAATTACTTCTCAAAATAGAGCATTAAATAACCATGAAAGCCTTCACCAAAGAAAATTAGCTTATTATGGACCGGGTCATATTACACAGGAAAAACGTCATGAAGATTCGATATTGGAGAAATTCGGTAATTGAGATCCAATGTTATTTTCCAAAGCACATTACATATATTCATTTATCATTTTTTTTCTGCTTTTTTAGAAACAATTTTCACAATACATATATATATATATATATATATATATATATAGACTCAAATAATAAAATAAAATAAAAAAAATAATATAAAGAGAAAGCTATAAATGGGAAAATCCAATAGTCTTCCTCAAGACACATCTCTTGGAGTAATTAATGCGATATTTCTAAATAAAGAATAATTATCCTAAGGTAAAATTTATTCATTATATGTGTCGATATCGCAAAAAAAATATTTGCTGAAAAAGAGCATGAAAATAAAAAAAGAAAGCAGTAATCAGACTTACCGATCAGACTTACTGTAGCAAACTGCGGTGTGTAGCGATTTAGGTTTAAATGTAGAAACCTGATAATAGCCTGGTAGTGGAAACCTGATATATATATATATATATATATATATATATATATATATATATACTATTTTATTAAGATAACGAATCGTTACTGGACCGTTGGAATAACTGTTTAGAATGATATTTTGAAATAAGTATTGCAAGTGCATTTAGTACTTACTTAAAGTGAAATATCAAAACAACATGGATAATTTATATATGTTAAATTTTAAGAAAATGGCAATAGTTTCTGAAAATTTTAATTGAAGAAAATAGTAATGTCCCTGGAATAACGGAAGTTAGTTGCACAATGTTTGAGGGAAGCATAACCGTGAAATTTCCATTAAACGAAATACATGAGAATCTAGGAGGATTCACGGTTCATGTCCATTTTTCACAACAATCTGGACGATTGGATCATCATATGTTGTATTTTGAGGGCTACAAAGCAATCAATAACGTTGAAAACTGACTCTTCCCAAGAGTCATATGTTGGAGAGAACCAGTTTCACACCATGGTGTTGAAAAAACGGTTCCTGTCCTCGCAAATTGTTCTTATTTCTCAGAATCAGCTTTCCCGGCAATAAATTGCTCTTCCCCTTGATATTCGTATTCTATCACAATAAAGTAACTACTAAACTTTTTAAATCTTGAAGAAAAAGTCCAGTTTTGATCTCCATGATAAGCTCATCTTCCTGCTTTCAATTATGCAAGATTACATTGTAAGAACTGTCATACAATAAGTTGTTAACAACGAGTTGAACAACAGAAAAATAGTGTAGAGGAACATTTTATTTCAAGTTACCATCAAATTGAGTACCCATATTCTTTTTAATGGGATATAGATGAACACAAACAATGGCCGTGGCGCCAAGCTCACGCGGCTTCACACCATATAAGAATAATTGTGTTACCGAAAAGCACCTGTAATTTGGATATCATCTGTAGATTTTTTAAAATCGAGTTTAAAATGACGTGAGTTTGTTGTTCCTTTGCAAAGTGCTGTATATCTAGAGAAACAAAAGTTCAGCGTTGTAAAATGTTTATATGTTTCTTTATATGAGATAACTATAGTAATATTTTTAATTTTAAGTATCTGTCAATTTCATTAAAATTAATTTCTATTTGTTCCAGTTTTTTTACCTAATACTAATTTTTATTAAATTAACTCTGTGCTATACGCAAGTTTGATTTAATAACTATTTTTATTGTAACTGTTAGTGTTTTTATCCATACTAAACCAACTATTCTTAGGATTAATTGTATTGTCAAGAAAACTTTTTTGTTTCCTATGTGTACCATACCTTATCAAGATTATAAATTTTAGTTTTGTTGTCAAATAGGGGTAAATTGAGAAATGGGGGCAACTACTCTTCACTGAAGGTAGAGAAAAGAAACATTCCTGGGGTTCTACTACACCAAACACTAAGGAATTATCAGTGGTGATTAAATAAACACTATCGTTGTAAAATGGCAGCAACTATTTTTGGTGTTCCGGTGTCTTAAGTGCACTAAAGTTTTTATTTAAGGACGAAAAGAGCCAAATTTGCTTAGGTCTTCCGAGAAAGTGAATTTAGGATAATTTTGAATATAGGAGTTTACTTATTTTCTGTATTAAACTCAAAATCACAAAGTGGAATATGCAACCAGAGTGGTTGTGGCAAGAACATTATTGATGGGTTGCTTTACACCGGGTGTAAAATAAATCAGAGAGTTTCTGCTTATTTGCAATTTGGTAATAAGTCCTTATCCGTATAACAGATTCGTTTCAGGGCCACTTTAGTTAGATTTCTACACCGAAGTACTATTACATTATGACCACCATGCTAATAATATGTAGGACCACCTTTAGTCCTCAAAACTGCTAGCACCCGCTGTGGCATTGATTCCACAAGGTGCTGATTGGCAGTCTGAGGTATCTGGCACCAAGCGCTCACCAACTGGTCCAGCAATTCCCTCACATTGCGAGGGGGTAGCGTGGTAGCACGAATTTGGTTTTCCAAGTAGGACCACAAATGCTCTATTGCATTAAGGTCAGGTGAATTTGGGGGCCAAGACATGACTTGAAAGTCACTGGAATGTTCCTCGAACCAATCCATGGCGACTGAACCCTTATGACATGGTGCATTATATTGTAGGTAAACACCCTCCCCCGCAGGAAAAACAGTTGCCATGAATGGGTGAACCTGGTCTGCAACTATGTTCAAGTAGCTTACAGACGTCAGGGATTGTTCTATGAGGATTATGGTTCCTCATGTGCCCTATGAAAACATTGTTCCTGGGCGAGAAACCATGAAAACCTGGGCGAGTCCATTGTTATAGATGGAGGGTGGTCATAATGTAATGGCTCTTCGGTGTATACAAAATTAGTCGATGAATAAGTAGATAACATATTTATTAGTGGTCTTAATGTTGACAATAAATACTAAATTTTAAATGTTCTATTTACTTTAAATTTCAAGAAAGCTGCAACAGTTACTGAAACTTTTAATAAAAAATAAGAATAATAATGACTCAGAAATAACGAAAGTAAATTATTTCCACAAAGATGGACGGAATTTGTTTGATGTATAACCATCTAATTTCCATGAAAGCAGAATATATATTATCGCAGTAAAGTTACAACTAAACTCTTGAAATCCTAAAGTAAAAGAAAAGATTTGGTCTCAGTGATATGCTAATCAAGCTGCTTTTACTTGTGCAAGATTAGAAAGAACCAAATTTTACTATGACAAAGGAATTGTCTAAGGCGAAACAAAACCGTAAATTAAAACCGCTTATGAACACTTTCAGAGGTTTCGTCAGACCGAAAGTCGGTTTAATGAGAAAAGTTATGGAACCAGCTTGCCGTATTTTGTCAGGATAAATGCAAATTGCCGTAAAAGGTAAAGGTAAAAGCCAAACTGTGATTTTTTTAAGTGACAAAGGACTGTCGGTTCAATTTCTATTCTACTCTCCTAGAAGCTTAATAACACTTTTTGATTTTACCGTCCTAGATTACTTCCTTTTCCAAAACTTATGAATGAATCTAAAAGTAATAAAATAAAGAAGAAATACTTAAATCGTTAAATCATTTCTTTGTCCTATAAAATAAGGGATATCTGAAAACGTTTTTAATTTACATGTTATTTCTTTTTCTTAATGCAAAATGTAATTTTTTATTGCATCGGCTTAAATCAATTTTCACTTGAATTAGAAAATTTGGATGAAAAAACATAATTTTAAGCAAACAGTTCTTATTTACCTACATAAGCGTTAATGAACTCGCAGATGGGAGTATTAACATTAAAATAGAAATTGGCAAAAATAGTTCAAACTGACAAGATACACGCATTGTTGGTTAATTTCGATTTAAGAAAACGTAGGATTATTTTTGAGGATATATGAATTCAATCATAATTTTCCATTGGAGGAACATGACTTCAAAATCATCAAATATTTTTATATTATTTTATTTTATTATTTTCAAATATTGCATACTTTATTGCTTCAAAAAAAGCGCTGAAATCATATTTTATTATAATTAAAGTGTAAATAATCGTATGTAATCGGATCTAATAATATTTTAAGAGCTACCAGTATATCAATATTTAGTTTTATTTTTCTCGAAAAAGATTCTGAAGCTATAAAGCTAATTTAAATTTATACATTTACAAAAAGTAACTAAGTATAATTTTTGAAGCTAGAGACACACACTGAGAAAAAAAAAGTAAGATCAAATTATACGAATAATTATTTTTTTAATGTTTCAGAAATCCTATTGTTTAGGTAATTTTTACTGCAACACTTTGATAATGATTTTGGTAAAAGTAACCGTAACATAATGTTTTATAATATGCGTTAAAATTTGGTAAGCGTGGTATTTTAATCTAATACCTTAGATCATGAAAAAAATAATATTTCTCTTTTCAATGTGGTATTTTTACTAAATGCGTGGTAATAAAAACTAGACTTTATAAATCCTGAATTTTCATTAAGTCATTAACTTATATGAACGGAAAAACTACCAATGTATATTTCAGTTTTCTTACCAAAATTCTATTTTTTTTCCTTTACTAGAAATATATTATTACTGTAAGTAAGGTAATTTTACTAGATTTTTTTCTTCGTGTATGTTACAAAAAATACCTACTCTTATTTATTCCAGCAAGCAAAATTAAGATAATTGCCAAGCTTGTTAAATTAAAGAAAAAAAAATATTGCAATGACCAAACATATGCACTAGTTTCAATAAAAACATTCTCTTTTATTATTAAACCATAGTAGAGTGAAGAGGTTTAAAAGCATTTATTCGAAAATACATGAACTATTTGTGTAAGATTAAAAATATTAACTGGCAGTACTTTTAATTTTATCCTGGTACTTTGATTCCTTAATTTTCTGTGATGATTACTATCGCCAAAATTACCTGAAACATAAAGCTGCTCTCTTAATCATCATTAAAATACTTTTTTGTAAATGGACAACTAATTAAATTAGCTAATTACATTTTTTCCCTCCTTGATAAACGAATTCATGTAATTTTTCTATAAAATGATAATAATTTCATGGAATATTCAATTCAATTCAAGTTAATTTAGTTAATGAGTCGGCATGACTGTTTTAAAATTCATTTATTGAAAATGAAAAACACTTACGATGATAAGAAGCAATTTCTATTATAAAATCTAGCGCTATATTTTGTAAAAAATCGAAACAAATACTAAAATATTTCCTTATTCAATTGCATTTATTGAAATAATTTTTATAAGTCTTTAAATACGTTAAGTAGATGGTTAGTTTTATTGCATATTTATAAATATAAAGTACCCTGATTTTGTTTAAAAACAAAAATTCAGAATACATTAAATATTAAAATTTTTGCTCTCAATCAGTCTAATGAGTAAAAATGAAGCATAATTGTTAAAATGATCCCCTCCATTGCTGTTGCTCTATAATCCAAAACCCTTATAAAGGTGTTTTGTCCTTTTAAAATTACTCTCTTAAACTTTTACTGTATTAAACTGTAATAATCCGGAACTTTGTTAGACTGAACTTTTGATACATCATCCGTAAAATTAATTTTCCTTATAAAATATTCTCCAGTAATTTTTACAGTTATAGAATTTTTAATAAAGTGATTCAGTGATTTTACGCTAGTTAATTCTGTAAAAATTATATCAGATTTCCGGTAAAATTGGATTTTGCGTAAAAATACCTGCAACAAGAGTACCAGTGCATTTTTACGGATTTTCTTATAGTGTAACAAATTTTAACTTCATAGCAAAATTTTATTTTAGTACAGTTACTTCAAATAACCTTTGCTTGATATTTTGTGGTAAATTGTTTCTTTTTCATTTTCCATTTTATAAATTTATATATTTTTTAATTTACTTTATTTTTGGCTTGTTAAAATGGAAAAAAAACAATATCTTTAAAACTCCCTTACATTATTTTCTATTAAATATGTCCCAGTATTAAGCTTTTTGTAACTGATATGTGAGTCATCTGATTCAGTCAAAAATTTAAGCCATAGTATCGTGGGAATTAGATTGTATTCTTCGCAATAAAAATAATATAAATCTCAATCATTTTTGAAGTGCAAAAATTGTAAAAGAAATACAATATTAAGATTTAAAGCATATTTTCTTATGTAGTTAAGAAAATCTAGGGCATGCGGAATTTTTAAAATAGTTTTACTTAGTAGATTTTTTATTTTTGTTGCCAATATTTTATTTTTAAAATCAGTCTTTGTCGCTATAGATGTAGGATTTGCGCTGGAAGATAAAAAGTTAAATGAAAATATTTGACAATTATTTTTGATATTTTTTACATTATTTATTTTTGTATTTTAAGTTTATAAAATAATACACATTGGGGTGTCAAATTTGGGTTATTTGAATACATATATATATATATATACACGGAGAAAATTAAGAAAAACAATAAGTTTCATTTATTGAGCATAAGCTGCAAGTAAACAGAACTCATTAGTTATGTTCAAAATGAAGATAAAACAAAGAAAAATTATAGACATATGAAAAAAGGGGGGAAATAATAAGTAAAAAAATGACAAGCAACAGTTTTAGAAAAAAAAAGGATGAAATTTTATTTAAAACTGTTGTTTGCTATTTTTGTATGACAAGCAACAGTTTTAGAAAAGAAAAGGATGAAATATTATTTAAAACTGTTGTTTGCTATTTTTTTACTTATTATTTCCCCCCTTTTTTCATATGTCTATAATTTTTCTTTGCTTTATCTTCATTTTGAACATATATATATATATTATATTGCTTAGCACTGGTTTAGAAACTGGAAGTTTAAATTAGTCACAAAAAAGTAAATTAATAAAAGCTAGGTAATAAAATATAGCAACTACTCTATCCGCTCCTAGTCAGGTTTGATGTTACCATAAGTCATACGCAACATTTCCTTTCAAACGCATTAAACCAGCGAAATGTGCTCTTGGCAGTAACTTTAACTATTCAAGGAATGCATCTTTTGCTCAGAGAGAGGAATTCAATCTTTCATATTGGTCAAACTTCGGGAGCAGAATTTGCCCTTTAAAGTATTTTGATTAAGAGTAAGATGAGTTTTGATTAAAATCAGGTTTGGAATAAAACTATAAGATTTAAAATTAAATTATGACAGAATACTATTCGAGTCTATAATACTCTAACATGAGAAAAATATAAAGCTTATTAATCTTTCCAAATTCTCTAATATTGATTTAAAATATGAATAAAAAAGCTAGTATTTTTCACACATTTGTTTTATTTTTTTTTTTCTTTATTTTTTCATATTTTTAGCTTCAAAAGTTAAAGTAAACGATATTTTTCAATTTCAATTTTACATATTTTACATGTTCATTTTCAGTTTTATTTCGCTATCCAGTTAATCACCAAATAATATGTTAATTTTTACATGTTTATTTATTCACAAATTTATCATATAACTGCTATTTTGGATAGTTCCAAAAATGTAAAAACTGGCAATAAAAGTAAGTCACTTATTTTAAATTTTAATATTTTTATTGAATACTACGAGGCTAAAGATATCTGATAAATTATCCCCATTATTGCCTATCCACAAAAGATCTTAACAAAAAAGTTATAGCTCTTATATATATACGAACTAAGTTGTTAAATATTTCTTCTTTTTTGAAAGAAAGAAACAACGCAACAAAGGGAGGCTGGAAACAAATTTACTTAAGTGCAAATAGAATACATATATTCTTCTCGTAATTAACTCCATTATTTAACAGTAATGTTTGACAAGAATGTTAGTAATGTAAATAAATTTTATGCAGGAATGTTTAAAAATATCACATAGTTATAAATATATAATGAGATACATGTAAAACAAACTTAATTAGTTCTTTGATATTTTTATTTTTGTTGGGCTTTTTAAATTGTTATAAAATAAATCGCAATTTTTTAAATATATATTAAATACACTTAATTAAAGAGTAAAATACGGTTATTATTCATATATTAGATCGGATCCATTATTAATATAATTGAATATGTGTTTTTGATTTCTCATAGTAGCAGCTTTATTTGTTTGTGCAAAAAAACATGTTAACAAAAAATGTGCTACTATTTTTATCTTTTTTAGAAGAACGAAACAACACAACAATAGAAGGAAAGAAAGAAAAAGATTTAAGTGTACATATAGAAGGCATAGATTCTTCAGATGATAAATTTCATTTTTACTAGCAATGCTTAGTCATGTTTAACAGGAATATTAAAATTTGCAAAAAAAAAAAAAAAAAAAAATAGATGCCAATGATGAAAAATGGTGCAATCACTTTTATCTTTCTTTAAAGAAAGAAACAACATAATAAAAAGAGGCTAGAAACAAATGTATTTAAGGCCATATAGGAGATACGTTTCTCCCTTATAATAAATTCCATATTCATCAGGAATGTTTGTGCGTAATGTGGAGAAATGTTTAAAGAAACATCACATAGTAACACAAATATAATCAGGTAAATATAAAACAAACTTAATTAGTCCTACGATATTTTTTGGGAAACAAAATTTTATTGAGTATTTTATATTATTAGAAAATAAATCGTAATATTATAAATATATCTTAAATGCACTTAATTAAAGAGTAAAATATAAATATAAAATGTAAAACATCAAAATAAATATAATTAATCAATTTGTTTCGGGATTTTCTCTCATGACATCAACATAAAATACTTTATTTAATGACCATTTTCGTCATTGTGTTAAGAATCGGGATCAAACTCGATGGATCATTAGTTACGCGATTCTTTTATTTTCGGTTATTAGCAGCACAACTCTTAGTGCAATTATTGTTGCACTTAACAATTGGCGAGCGTCATGTCAGGAAGAGAAAACAACACCATAGAAAGTTTTTAATATGTCATAGGCATCTGTTCATTTATGAATTGCAGCAATTTCTCTCATCGTACTTTTCATTCTATTACCCTTTCAAAGAACAAGATAAAAGGGGAAAAAAGGAATTGTTTGAGGGAATAAATAGGGAAAATACCAGTAAGAAGAGTTCTGGAGAAATGATTATTTCAAAACTCCCCTGCTGTGAATTCCTATAAATAAATCGTTATTTGCTTTTCATTTTGTCTAAATCCATACACCAATTGCATAGTAGTGTAACAATAAGTATTATTAAAGGGTACATCATATAATTTTGAATGTTTGAAATGACAAAAAATTTCTTGGAAATATATCATGATGAGCATTTGTCATTTTCACTTTCTTGAAGTTGATCGCTAAAATGCTTGAAGACATAGAATATGCTTAAAATTATATATTTGAAAAGTGAAAGAAATTAAACGTGACTCTTTTCGTCAAGATGTAGTTGTAATTTTATAGTGAAATAATGCATTTTTAAAGAAGTTAATTCGCAGTTGGTTTGTACATGCTGGTTAAAATTTCATCTTTATAACTATAAATTGTATTTCTTTCTATCGTATATGATACGAGTAAATAAACTTAAATATTCTGGAAAATTTAGAACAGTGTTTAAATGATTAAAAAAACACAAAATTTAGTTTGGTTTTGCAGACAAATACTTTGTAGAATAATAAGCAATTCTTTTATCTAGGTTGATAAACAATGTAAATACTTAATAAATTTTAAAATATAATGCACAAGTTTAAAATGATAATATAATAATTTTTATTCGCATAAAAGTGCAGAAGAGCTCAGTAGCATGATAAAGATACCTTTTAAAAATTGCTTTAAAATAATGATATACACATGTATTAAACTCTTAAAACTTTGAGATTAATAAGTAGATAATGTAACGGAAACAAAGGATTAGATTTTTAACGTATTGGATAACTTTCTTATTAGTTTAAACTTTTAGCTCATTCATTCCATATTCAAAAATAAATTTCAAATAGGTAATATATATATACACTGTTGCAAAAGTTTGGATAATGTTTTACTCTAATATCGAGCAAATTTTCTTAAAAAGTAATTTAAATTGATTATTATGAAGCTATGAATCGACGAATTTAATGTAAGTATTTTGTTCAATTTGAACAAAAAAAAGATTTTTATATCTCATCTTCTTTCATTTGGCTAAGAGCACTTGCAATGATTTTGCACCATTTAAAGAGTGAACCGTCAAAATCGTTCGTTACCGTCAAAATAATGATTTTTGATTTATTCTCCTTTGAGTTTATTATTTTTATTTTATAACCGGCTTTGGACAGCCGATCCAGTTCAGAGTTCACAGCTATCAACATGATCTATCTCTATGGCCTTATTTTGTAATTTTGCCCTGGCAATCCAAAAGACAAGGGAATTCTGGATCAAGCAATAATACAACCTAGCCTTTTTGATGGAACTAAGCCTCATTTGACATGAGAAGTAAATCCACGAAAACCTTCCATGGGTACTTCTACCTCAAGTAGATTTCAACCCATAATCTGCCTACCACTGAGTATATTTTTACGTACGCACGGTGTTTGGTGCAAGCCGGGAGCAAAATTCGTACCTGAGCCACCACGGCTCTGTTTCAGTATATCCTATCAAATCGCCAGATTCTTTGTTGTTGTTGCTGACGTATGCCTGTTTAGGCAGAGGGGGTGCGATTGTTCTTGTTTTCCAGTGGCGCCATCTATGGTCAGATTCCTTAAATACAATTAAGTAATGCGAAGTCTCTCTGTAAGATTTAAGACTTACATGCTAACGTCTACGATAAATAATTCAAACAATTATTAGTGTTAACTATTTGCATGTTTTAATCTAATGCTCTTGGTTTTCAAAGCTTAAAAAATGATTGCTTTTATTTTTGTAATATAAAGTCATTTCCAAAAATATGCAAATTTAAGAAAAAATAAACGTAAATATAAAATAACGCATTTAATAGTTTAAACATTGTGTACCATTCGAATAATTTTGAAAATGCAGTTTTTGTTTGCAAAGAAATAACAACTTATAACCAAGTTGTTGCGTACCAAGTTTTCAAGTTACCAAGAAAGAAGTTTAAAGAACAGTTTACGGATTAAAAAATTTTTTTTCATAGAAAATCATATGACATATATTCAAAATTTATAATTATTAAGTAATCATATGTATTATCATTAAAATTAAAATACGGAGAGGGATAGCATTCACGAGAAAATAATTTCTTACTTTGAATTCAAATGCGCAAGTACATTTTTTTTTAAAAGCACTTAACATATTAATAGAACAATTCGCATTCCACTACCTCAGCATATGTTAACAATCGAAACATCGAATAGTCTATTACTAAATGATATTTTAATGGCATAAAATATTGGTAGAAGAAACTTCATGTAATTAAAAATTCAGAAAAAATCTTAAATGCTAAATTTTAAATGAAGTATTTCATTTTTTTTATATATTACATACAATCAATATTTAAAATAAAAGGAAAGCAACACTGTTGCCATTAAGCAATTAAAAATGTGCAATTACTTTGGAACGGTGTTCTTTTTTTTTCATATTATAAATTGTCTCCGAGAAACTGATTTTTTAGCTAGACGGACCATTGCTGCGCCTGAATAACTGCTTGCTTAGTGAAGCAACTAGAAATTCTTAAGTGATTGCCTGCAACTTCGAAATGAAAGCAAAAGAAAAAAAAATACAAAGTAAACATTGAAAACGACGTTTAAGGCTAAAAGAAAATAATTGATTGATATAATTGCTCGGAAGATCATTGGAAATTTATATGACGAAGAAAAAATGTTCTGGTCGAATACTTTTTAACATTAAATGTCGTTTTAATTCCAGAAATATTAAAGAGAAAGCTAATTTTGATTTTTTATCTTTTTTAGTTTTCTTGCAATAGTGTTATTTATTTCAATAGATTTAATTGATTACGAAATTGCGTTCAAGAAGAAACAAGTTGTTTTGGTTTTGAATTTAGAAGCTGCGAATATTAAAGTATAGGTTTATCTGATAGGCAGTATAAAAGAAAATCGATAATTTCATATATAATATTTTATTGCGCTAATTACACAATCTGGTAGTCGAAACTTGATATATGCACAACCCTACCTTTTTGGTATTGTTTTGAATTTCTCAAGAAATATTCAGATTATTAAATTCCAAATTTAAAAAAGTTTTCTTCATGCGATTTTTTATTAACTGCAATAACGCTTAAAGCTTTTAAAGGTTTGAGAGGCCGATAATAAATTACAATATATATATATATATATATATATATATATATATATATATATATATATATATATATATATATATATATATATATATATATATATATATATATATATATATATATATATATATATATATAAGTAAATAAATACAAGAAAACACTAAGAAAGTTAAGAAAAACAATAAGTATCATTTATTGCGCTTAAGCTGCAAGTAAACAGCACTCATTAGATAAGTTCAAAATGAAGAATAAAACAAAGAAAAATTATAGACATATGAAAAAAAGTGGGGTGGGAAATAATAAGTAAGAAAAATAACAAACAACATTTTATTAAAAAAAAAAAAAAAAAAATGAAGTGTTTATTAAAAAACCGGAAAAAAAGCCGGAAAAAAAAAGGTATAATCTTTTCTTCAGCCCACACGATTATACGACTGTTTTGCGGATATAGTCGTGTGGGCTGAAGAAAAGATTATATATTTTTTTTTCCGGTTTTTTAATAAACACTTCATTTTTTTTTTTTTTTTTTTTTTTTTGTTTGTTATTTTTTTTACTTATTATTTCCCAACCCCCTTTTTTTCATATGTCTATAATTTTTCTTTGTTTTATTCTTCATTTTGAACTTATATATATGTATATATGTATATATATATATATATATATATATATATATATATATATATATATATATATAACATAAATTTAACTGAATAAATAGTTTTTATACCATGGTATAAAGTATCATAGTAAAATTATCAAATTTAAACCATATTTACTAAATTTTATTACGTGTTATTAAAGCCAAATTTTTTAATAATTTCACCATGCTCCAAAGCGCTTCAATTAAAATACCAAGAATCTTGGTATTCTCAAAGAGCCCAAAATGCTGCAAATTTAACCTCATTCTGGTAGTCTTGACCATACATTTCTCGCAATCAATAAAAGCCGGAAAAAATATTTGGAGAGTTATAAATCTTGCATGAGGTTTCACAATATCTTTGTAGACTATTATACCTCTTCCAAAAATTGATTTCTCCCTTTTCTGATTTCGTTCAAATTTTCGAGCATATAACAGTACATTGGCATTAATTAGGACGTTTTTAGAGGAATCTGAAAGAAATAAAATGAAAATAATAAAAATGCGCATTTCCATTGAAATGTCATTAAATATCACTTCTATATATACTTTATAGGGCACAATTACAAAACTGAAATGCATAAACTAACAGATTTTTTACAGAAAATATTTCTTTATCATTTGTCAAAATATGTGATAACAGTAGAATTTAAAGGTTACTTGTAGAAAACAAGTAAGCTATTTGTTAAAAAAAAAAAAAAAAAAAAAAACTGAGTGAAGATTTTTGTTAGGAGAAATAAACTTACTTTCCATTCATAATTTAGTTGAAAAAATATATAGCTGGTTGATTGCGATTTCAGCAAATATCTTCTTATAGCAAATATTATCTATCAGAATTAAGTTTCACCTTAAAAATAAATGAATACATGCTATTGACAACCTGTTAAAGTAAATCAATAAAGTATAGTTCGTATGTAAGGATACTCCTAAACCAAATCTTTAATTCTGTTAAAGAAAATAAATCTTAATTAATTAATAATACTATTATGCTTTATTTAATATGAATCTAAACAGGACCAACGCATTCAATGCATGTTATTTCATATTGTAAAATCTATTAAAAGAGATCTAAAAAGTTTAGTCGATTTAAATGCAACTTCATTTCCTATAGAGATAAAAACAATACAACACAGTGCAGTGAACTTAAAAACTCCAAAGAGCTTACGAAATATCCCTTCACTTTTAACCTACAAATTTTTCTCGCTTTCTGAATTAATTATTATTTCTGGCTCTTCTAAGTGCTTTTCTGATAATCCCAAACATATTTCAGTGAAATCGTTTCTTTTTGCTCTGGAAAAGCATTTTCATTTCCACGAGAATTTATCCCAGCTTTTTGAAAAAGCCGCAGTACTTACACAGCTAGCGAAGTTACCTCTAATTCCACTATTAACATGAGCTTTGTCAGCATTTTCTATCCTTTTCTCCCTCCACCTAAAGCATTAAGGACTTCATTTACTTTCTGCGCACAGTTTTCGTTTTCCTTCCAAAGACTTTATGGCCATATTCTTATGAAAAAGGGCCCCATTTACTCGCCACTCGTTTCAAAGGAGAAGATAATTATGATCTTAAATATATTATTCCGATGGAGATGAAAGGGCAAGCAATTCTCACAATGCAAGGTGATTTACTTTCCTTTTGCATTGAATCATACTTCTTAAAATCAATCAAGAGAGTTGAAGGCTTAAAATTTGAAACTATTAGTGACTTTGGAAAGTTCAGAGAAGTTGGTGAAAGTTTTATATTAATTGATGGTTTGAAAAAAGTTTTAGTGTTCCACGCTATTTTTTTGTCAAATTCTCTTTTCTTAGTAGGAGCTTAAAATAATTGTAGAAATATTCATATAAATAATAATGTGCAAAATTTTAATTTGCATTTAATTTTTTACATGTTATGTTTGGCATAAAAATTTACTTCTAAATTTACTAACGAAAAAAATTTAACAAAAATTCAGATTATCTAAAAGTTTTAATTATTTTTCAAACTACCAAGAGTCCATGAATTATAAAATTAACTCTTTTTTATGGTCATAGTATATTCTTTAATACGAATAAGATCTTGAAAAGTAACGAAATGGCAGTTTATAGATTTTTTTTTGCTGGTTTTCTTTTTTACTTGCAGATTTAATTGAAAAAACTTGCTCATTAATTTCATATTTAAATACATGAGATAAAAGGGCAAATAATGTTCCCAATTAAAGGTAATTTACTTTCCGTCTGTATTGAGTTATACTCTTTAAAATAAAGCAAAAGAGTTGAGTGTTTAAAACTTAGAATTATAAGTGACATTGGAAAGTTCAGAAAAATTGGTGAATGTTTAAAATTAATTAATGGTGCGAAAAAAGTTTCATGGTTCTTAGCAGCCAGCACTTGTTTTCAAAATTCTCTCTATTTACAAAAGGCTTCTTAGCAATAATTATTAAAATATTCATATAAATAAGTATTAGTGAAATTTCGATTGAAATTCCATTTTTTACAGGTTTAGTTGCGCATATAAATTTCATTCAAAAATTACTGCAGAAAAAAATTATTAAATAAATGCTATTTTTCTAAATGTTTTATTTCAAATCAATTAGAGCTATGAATTGTGGAGCAAAAAAATAATTATGAAAATAATTATCTATTAGGAAATAATTATCTATAATTATGAAAAAGATGAAATTATGATGTTTCGAAAAATGTTTTATGATTCAGGTACATTTTGTTCAATCACCCACGCATTTTATTTTCGCCAAACTTAGATCTTAAAATAATTATAAAACCATTCAAAATAATGAGCAATAATTAGATTGAAATTCTTTTTTATTTGTTGTGGTAGGCGTGAGAGTCTTATTCAAAATTAACTAAAAAAATGAAAGAAATGCAATCTTTCTAAATGCTATAAATGTTTCTCAAATCAATGTGAGCCATGACTTATGATTTATTATTCAGGTATAAAATAATGAGCAATAATTAGATTGAAATTATTTTTAATTTCTTGTGGAAGGCGTGTGAGTCTCATTCAAAATTTACTAAAAAAATGAAAGAAATGCAATTTTTCTACATGCTATAAATGTTTCTCAAATCAATGTGAGCCATGACTTATGATTTATTATTCAGATATAAAATAATGAGCAATAATTAAATTGAAATTCTTTTTTATTTGCTGTGGTAGGCATGTGAGTCTCATTCAAAATTTACTAAAAGATGAAAGAAATGCAATTTTTCTAAATGCTACAAATGTTTTTCAAATCAATGTGAGCCATGACTTATGATTTCTGGTTTTTCAATTGTGCATTTTATTTCGATAGTTAGCAATTTAATCGAAAAAAAACTTCTTGGTAGATTAATTTCGCATTAAAATTATACTTTAATTTCTCAATGACATCAGGTTAAACTGCCATTTTTTAATCTGCGTTATCCTCTTCTAATACTTTTTTACAACTTGCTCATCTTTTGGTGTTTTCTTTAAAGATTTCATAGTCATAATCTCACGAAAAAAGCAGTTACGCAAATGATATAAAAAAGGACATTTTCCCATTTCCTAAAACGCTCTTTACTCATTTAAAAGGAAAAGATATATATGATCTTAAATATATTTCTCTGATAGAGATGAAAGAGTTAGCAATTCTTACAATGTATCGAATCATACCTCTTAAAATCAATCAAGAAAGCAGAAAGCTTTAAATTTGAAACTTAAAGAGTTTCCAGCAGTCTTCTCAGTTTTTCACTATCTTTTAAAAAAATAAACAAATAAATAACTACGAATTTGTAAAATTCTCTGTCAAAATTAAAATTTGCGCAACGGTTTTTATTTATTTATTTATTTATTTTTTAAGATTTCAAGATCATATTATTTTGAAAAAGGGCACCACTTGCTCAACACTCGTTTCGAAAGAAAAGATAATTCTTTGATCTTAAATTTATTATTCTGATGCTGAAAAAGTTTTCAATTCTGGCAACGAATGTGGTTTACTCTGTTCTGCATTGAATTATATTTCCTAAAATCGATCAAGAAAATAGGGAAGCCGTAAATTTGAAATAATTAGAAACTTTTGAAAGTTCTGTTAAGTAATAATAAAAGTTTCAAATAATGATAAAAGTTTCAAATTAATTGATATTCGGAAAGAACACTATTACTTAGCCATAATAGCATATGAATGAATATTTAATTATTTTTCCTTGCATTTGATTGACTATTGCATATGATTGAATATTTAATTAATTTTGCTTGCAAATGATTGACTATTTCATATGATTAAATATTTCGTTTCTTCTGCTGGCATTGGAATGAATATTTAATCACGTTTTTTTCATAAATTAGCTGGTTGTAATATAAATTTTTAGCTTATCTTGCAAGTCACTGAGCTATATTCGAAACCAAAGTTAATTTTTCTGCATTTTAATTATTTAAGACATTATTAATAATATTTATCATTTAATTTAAAAATAGATCACTTACTAAAATGAAAAATATATTCTCCCATTCGAAATGAAAAAAAAAAACTATCTAGTTTTTCTTCTTTCCTCTTACCATTCTTTAGGCCTTACAACGCGCAACTATTTAATTTCAAGAAACATATTTCAAATATAATTGCTTACAGCTCAATGACGATTGTCCCCATCTTGCTATTTAAATCATATTTGAAATACAGTGCGTCGACAAATACATAGAAAAACTCTTTTGCTTTTTATATGTCAGCAGCAGACGTTCCAGCGACGAATTATATTTGCATTTTTGACAATTCTGAATGAAAATAATATCACTTTTTTTAATCCATGCATAATATATTCTAAAGCACGAATAAAAGAAATCGTCGTATGTTTCTGACGTAGAAGATGGGTATCTCATCTCATGTAATATATACGAAAATTTGACAATGTATTTTGTATAAATCGTCATATCTGTATTGTAAGCTTTATTAAATGATACAGAATTCTTTTATGCGCGAAATATTGAATATTAGCTGAAAAATACAGATATTAATATATAAATATCCATCCACATTCTAGGAATATTATGTTTGTATGAAAGAATAAAAAATACTTATGCATGATTACATTTGTATCTTAAATTGTAAACACATTTATAATGCTATAATATAATCCTTTTTGAGTTACAAGACATTATAATGGTTGAAAATAAAGCATTTTGAGGGCGTAATAAAATACAGCATGTCACATATATATATATATATATATATATATATATATATATATATAGTATATACATAAAGCATTTAAATGCTCATAAGATGACTTTATAAAAGAGAAAAGAGATATTAAAAAGAAACTATGTCTTTAATTCATTTACTATTTGAATAAATTTTCATGCAAATGTCTCAAAATTTAAATCAATATTTCGTTATTATTTCAGCAAATTTTCGTGTTCCTACTGTTGGTAAATATATATGAATGGTTCTCTTTTTATGCAAACTAATAATAATATAAATGAACGATTTAAAATTTATATTAAAAATCATGATTTTTTGTAAATAATATTATCCACTTGATTTAAGTTTAAAATGTAATGAAAAAGTATTTTTAAGAAAAACTAACATAATTTATATATATTTTTTTTTGTTTGGAATATATTTGAAATAGCCAAAGCTAGGTAAATTTAAACTAGTTAATTCAGATATTCCTATAAAATCATCTAACTAGCTAATGTTTTCTTAAGATGTGTATATTTTTTTATATCCGTTGTTGAACAATCTTTTGGGCTTACGACTGCTGATGTTCAACTCCGTTGTCTTGTAATTTTGAACTCAATCCAGAAGACGAGGTGACTCCTGGATCAAGTATTGGGAGAAATTTTCCTTCATGGAGTACATTTTAATGGAACTACCCCGCATCTGCGTTACATGGAGAGAGAAAACTCGAAAACGTCCCACGGTTAGCCCGACGGCAGAGGGACTTCAACCCATGAACAATCTACCATTAAGGATATATTACGTCAACACTGTAGTCAGCGCAAGACGAACACTGAATTCCCGGAAACATCACGGCTCAAGATGCTCATATTACGCAGATTTCTTTTTTTCATTTCCATATATGAATAAGTATACTCTTATAATTAGTTCACGGAGAACAAATTCCATTCATAAAACCAAAATATACCGTATTTAAACCATTCATTTGCTAATTTTTTCATTCATTTGGCAAATGTTTACCGGTAATTCTGAATTGAAAAATTTTTCTTTATACCACACATGTCGTAGAAATACAAAACTGAAAAGAATGTTTTACCAAATAACTAATTTAGCTGTTTTTTATGCCATGCTCTTAGAAATCATGATAAAATTACTTTATTTAACAAGATTTACAAAAAAACAGCATGGTAAAAAAACTCCTTTTTAATGTGTTATTTTACTAGAAGTTATATCCAGGGAGTTTCGAATAAAATACTGTGACTTTTGCTGTTCCCCCATAAAGACAGAATTGCGGCATACTATAAAATAAAATATAAAATTATTATAGCAAAACTCTTTCACTGCAATTGCATTTTTAAAAATAATTTTCAGCCTCAATTTTTCTTAATTGAGACAGAATACAAAATCTATTATATAATATACAGAATCTATTATAACATAAATAGATGTAAATATATTTCATGTAAATTAAATGATTTAAAAAAACAGTAAAGTTAAATTCGCTCACAGAACATATTTATTACAAATTAAATATCGCTTCCATTTTCATTTTGATTTTTTTTTAAAAAATGGTATGCTACATGCATTTCAACACACTCCCAGTAACTCCAAATTATAACGATAGAAATTACATTAACTAGAAATGTATCTAAATCTCTAATTTATATCCAAATTAAAATAAATGTCCTATGCCTTTCTTCTCGTTATGCAGCATATTTAAATATCCTTTTATTTAATGCGCACCTCTTTCTAAATAAATAAATAAACTCTGAATTGTGACTAGAATGCGATAAAATTTTTGAATTTTATCTCTTCGCCTGCAACTATCGCTTGATTTACTTTCAGAATAGAACGAAAAAGTCCATTGTTTTTAAAAATACTTTGTCCCAAAGAGAGGCTTCATTACTGATAGTTTATCATGGCCTGCTTAGAGTAAACAGCACAAAATTACACCCAGCGGAGATATCCTTGGAGAAAACGAGTTTAAGTCATGGATCATTATAATAAATCCTTCGTAAGTTTCTTACTTTTTTTTAAGCTCGCTAAAATAATGATTTAAAAGAAGTCAGGAGCTATATCATGTAATTTAAGAGCGAAGCTTTGTTTAAAATTGTTTTAACTAGATCAAGAATAATATTTCAAAGGACAAAGATATTGATCAAATTTACTGCATTTATCATTTCTGAAGATTTCTTAGAAATATATAGCAAGCGTCGATTTAAATCAAATATGAGCTTTTAATCTTGGCTTATATAATTTCTCCCTCGTATGCTGGTATTTTTTTAATATTTGTTGCTCTATATCCATCAATCTATATCTATAAGTTAAGTACACACACACACACACACACATATATATATATATATATATAATGTTCTTCATTTATCCATAGCATTTTGTACTTTGAAATTAAAATTGAAGATAATTTTTGTACTAAGCATGGTAATTAATTAAATAAACTTAAGAAATTAATATATATAATGACTAGACGCGTAAAGAAAGATATGATTGAAATATATGTTCCTTTTAAATAAATTCTTAGGATTAAGTAAAAAAGAAATATTAGATATTTTATTTGTTCCTCTAACTCCTGCTCGGTCTCTCTAGCTTTAATTGTCCATCCTATAAATTTTTAAAGAAATCCAAATTATAAAATAAATAAATTTATAGAATTGAACAGTAATTTAAAAAACTTGTAGAAACATGTTTATACGACTGCAATAAATTTAAATAATTATAAAAACCCTCAATACATAAGCTTGAAGCATTGGGATTCTATGTTCTCATACACATGCGTTTATATATGTGTTAATTAATTTCAAGAAATCTAACTAACTAGACTCGTAAATTTATAGTATTGGAATGTGATATAATATTCTCATATGCGTGCGTTCATATCACAGTTTAATCTGAGTTATGTGTTAATCAGTCTATAAAGTTCTTACATAAACAGTGAGTTTAAACAAAATTAAATTCAAGTTGAAAATGATTAATCTCAGCGTCTAATATGAAATTAAGAATAGATCTCGCTTCAGTTAGTACACGCTACAGAGAGGTAGACAACCATGGCTTCCCCATAATGATGGTGTTAACGGGTCAGTGCTTATCTAGCTTTGCAAGGGCTGCGACCATTTAATTACACCAGGGCGCCGAAGATTTCATTAATGCTGCTACTGTCCGTGCATCAGAATGGTCATTATCAAACTAGTGATTATGTGGAACTGCAAATTCACTCTTAACTAGATTTCGCTGTCCCTTTGGCGCGATATCTGAGTCTTTACTTTTCGCCGCGGCGTTAACGGCAAAAACGTGGGTAATGTCTCGAAATACGTGTAAATGGATGTGTATTTAAAACTTTGAGCATTTCTCTTCGGCATTTCGGCTTTTCCGGTCTAATTAGAGAGGAGCCCATTGATTTTTGGAACCTACGTTTCATGAATGGATGGCTTAATTGAACTGAGAACTGGAAAAGGAAAGATAAACAGTGTCTTGGAAAGCAATACTATGCTGAAGATATCTTATCGATTTCAATGGGTTACTTCTTGTTAAATAGTACTTTTTTGTATTTTTCTTAATTAGAGGTATAATTGATTTTTAGAAACAGTATAACTTTTCAGTTTTACAAATGGAAGGCATAATATACAATTTTTCCAATTAATTGTATATTATGCCTTCCATTTGTAAAATTCAAAAGTTATACTGTTTTCATACTATGCTTTCATGCACGAAAACATGCAGTAAAAGATTGGTATGGATTAGTATGTATAATTTATTGTAAGAAAAACTGTACGAGCTATGAAAATAAAAATACTTAGCTACGAGATGAATAATAAATCGCTTCATACATTGTAAACAGTTGAAAGCACTGTAAGAAATGGACACTAAAATATTACGATTTTTTTTAAAATTTTTGACGAAACCGTGTTCTGTTATATGCTCCGCGCAGAGTTTCAGTCAAAGTGACAAAATAATTATCGTCTCCTCTTCGAGAAAATTAATTTTTTCAAAATGAAAAAATATTTCATCACTCTGCTTGTTTTTTGTTTACTGAAAAACTCGTTGTTCTTGAAATATCTAATTATCATTGTATCATTGGCCCCATATCGGGGGATTAGTATTTCTGTAACAACACAAGAAGGACAGAAAGAACAGTGAAATAAATTACACCCCAGTCCAAAGCGGGATTCGATTCGGGAATTTTCCTGGTACGAGGCCAGCTCCTTGACCACCATACAGGACAGATTGCTTACTTCATCACTAAATTTTCGAATATTTACTCTTTATTCTAACTTACAACTCCCCGCTATGTTCTACGGTGAGGCTTCGAGTTGAAACGTTTTCGTCATATATTTGTGGAGGAGATTTAGAAGAAAAAACTTCAGTGATAAAAATTTCCCATGAGTGCAACTATAAGCCAGAAAGCGAAACTCTTTCTTTTTGATATGGTGTTACAATACAACAAGTATTATCCAAACTTATATCTAATACTGAAAACTCCTGCTTGTGTCGTGAAATTTGATTCTGACAAGCATTCATTAAAAAGTATTATAAACATAAAATAATACATGTTTTTTTTAAACTCTAACACAGCTTCTTCTAACGACTAATTCACTTTTTATAGCTTTTCTTAACTATCAATTCATTTTTATATAACTTCCTCTAATTAATAATTCATTTTTATATAACTTCCCCTAACTAGGTAAGAAGCATTTAATGAAATAATGTTAATACATTACTATATAACAATATAAAAAAAGAAGAAAAAAGTCCTGCGTATTTTTCAGTTTGGTTATTGCAAGGAGAAAAAAAGAAATCTAATACTTACAAGTAATTCTGAAATCATTTTCTCCAGAAAAATCATTTAGAGAGAAATTCTTTCTTAAAAAGAATAAAAATGTTCTTAATAAATGCCTCGCATGAAGCAATCGAGGAGATTTAGAAGAAAAATCTTCAGTGATAAAAATTTCCCATGAGTGCAACTATAAGCCAGAAACCGAAACTCTTTCTTTTTGATATGGCGTTACAATACAACAAATAATATTAAAACTTATATCTAATGCTTAAAACTCCTGCTTGTGCCGTAAAATTTGGTTCTGACAAGCATTCATGTAAAAGTAACATAAACATAAAACTAGACAAGTTTTTTTCCTTCGATTTTTGCCTGTTTGTAAGAGCTGGCGAAAGAAGAATAAAATGGGATATGGTTGGACTCGCAAAACGTTTTGTCGAAATCGGGGTAGGGCTAAAGTTCCCGTAGAGAATTTTATGCCTTAGCACAAGGTTTGACGATCTGACACGAGGATAAAATTTTATGACCAATATGACGAACGGCGAAGCTTTTCTCGAATCGTATCATATGGTTGAAAATTTTGCTACGTAAACCTTGCCGAAAGAAAGCTAACAATGAAGCAAGGGGTCATATAACCCTGAACCTACTTTGAGAATACAGATTTAGTGAATAGAAATTTGTTATTGTAATTTTTTTTCCTCTAAGGCTAAAGTAACTGACAGGAATATATCTTTTGTAAAGCGTAAAAGGAAATAAATGGTATTGCATAAAATGTTTTTGAAAGGACGTTTCCTTATTCTGCTCTAAAATGTGATTAACTTTTTTAAAATAAAGGTAATGGATTGAAACATATGACTAACTGAAATGTGTATTTCATTAAGTTATAAGAAATCTAAAGAATAAAAGCTTTAAAGTATTACATTTTTTTACAGTTAATAAACTATTAACTTCTAACAATTTAAAATACGAAACAAATTGCAAAATATTGCATAAATACATGAAACAATATTTGATTTTTTATTGCCAAATTATTATTAGCTTATATTTATAGTTATTTTTACGTATATCTTGCGGAAAGAGAGCTTACAATGAAGCAAAAGGCCAGATAACTTTGAATCGACTTTGAGAATACAGATTTAGTGAATAGAAATTTGTTATTGTCGTTTCTTTTTCTCTGAGGCTGAAGTAATTGACAGGAATATGTCTTTAGCAAAGAATTAAAAGGAAAAAAATTGTACTGCATACATTTTTTTAAAGAAAGCTTCATTATTCTGATCGAAAATGTGATTAAATTTTCTTTGTAGCTGTAATAATAAAAGTAATGGGTTGAAAAGTATGACAGAACTAAATGTGCGTTTCATAAAACTGAAAGAAATCTAAAGAATAGAACCTGTAATAAAATAGTAAGAATGTGTCATGTTTTTATATTTATTACCCTATTAAATTCTAGCAATAAAAATATAAAACCAATTACTAAATATTACATTTATATATAGTTATTAACCTATTAATATATAGCTGTTAACCTATTAAAATGATTATGTGTTTTGTAAAGCGACAAAAGAAGAAAAAATGGCACTGCATGAAATATTTTTAGAAGAGTGCTTCTTTTCTCAGCTTTAAAACTGCGATTAGCTGCTTTTTGTAGTTATTATAACAAAGGTAATGGGGTAAAAATTATGACTGAATTTAATATGTAACTGTATATATATTTGAAGAAATATGTGCTTTATAAATTTGTAAGAAATACGAAGAATAAAAGCTTTAAAAAATAGTAATGTGTTATGTATTTTCAGAAATTAAACTATTATCACTTAACGAAAAAAAGAGAAAACAAATGGCGAGATATTGCATTAATATCTGAAGAAGTTTTTTATCAGGATTTTTAAGGAAATAAATTATAACTAATTAATAAATGAGTAGTCAATGTAAGTAAGTAGCAAGTGATAGCTAATATTTTGTTTATTGTTTCATGTTAAAAATATTTTTGTTTATATTTATGGCTGTTGTTAAGTAAAACTTAATGAATTGAAGTTAACAATGGAGCAAAGCGTCATATTACAATAAACATACAGCGTGAATACATATTTATTAAATAGATAAATATTATTGAAATATTTCGTTTATTTCTCTTAAGCTAATGTGACTAACAAAAATATGTGTTTAATGGCAAAAAAACAAGTAGCGAAAAATTATCTAGGCATGAAATAATTTTGAAAGAACGTTTTGTCATTCATTTTTTTTAAATAGTTAGTTTATCAATATTATTGTTAGTATAAAAGAAATAAAATGAGAAGCAGGGTTCCCAAGGGTTTGAAAAGTTTCATAAGTGGTTGATATTTTAATATCCTTCTGAACAGCACTTCATATTAGCTGTTAAACAATGTTTATTTCTTTCATAATTTCATAGCGTTAGCGTTAGATCTCTAATTTGCTCAGCAGAAGATATCTGAACTTCAAAATGGTATCTTAAGAAAGAGTTTTTCCGATAACGTAAGCCTAGATTTACTACCATTTTTATTTAACTTTAAGTTTAGTAGATATCCTGAAAAGTATCACGGAATGAATTATACCTTTAATTAAGTAGTAATAATTATTATAAAAAGTCCTTAAAAATATTAGTAAATCAAAACTTTTACTGCATTTTATTTTAATTTTATCAGAGTTCATAAACTGAACTTTACTACCAAATAAAATGCATAAATAAATGTGTTATCAATCATTTTATCCAAAATGCATAATTGACAATTTCGAACCAAAACATGCAATTAAGAAATAATATATTTTAAGTTGCATTTCAAGCCTAATTCCAATGGATTAATACTAATAATAAAGTTTTTAATATATTTTTCTTCTTTTTTTAAAAAAATATATTTTATTTCTGAGTGATTTTAATTATTTAAAAAAAATCTCAATCTTAAGTCAAATATAAAAAAGAAAAACTATAATGTCAAGAATTATTTAAAAAAATTAAAAGCATTAAAGTCGCACAAGTTTATATTTAATTCTGTTTTAATGCAAATAAATTGAAAAGAATATTATGCTTAAATCTCTATTTATGTACGACATAAAACCTAAAATATATCTGAAAGGCTTATAACAAGTATCATTGCTTTTGAATTCAAAAGTTTTTGTATGTTTACACTTTTTAAAATGATTCGTACTTTGATGATTGAAAAATCCAAATACCTTGAAGAATCAATGTTTTACGTTAGTATATTTCCCAAGAGTTCAAAAACATAAATATTTGCTACAAAGCCACCTATAACGAAACTGTTTGCTTACATATTTTTTGATAAAAACTTCAATCGTTCATGTATAAAGACAGATATTAATTTTTAATGTAGGAATATTTGCGTTTGAAGAAGATTTTTTAATCATGTTTTTCTAAACATATCGTAAGAACATATGACTTTTGTTTCTGTCTCATGACCAATAGCATTCAACAAATACTGAGAAGGTTACTTGAATAAAAATATGTGACAAATATGTTTTTGAAATGATGAATTTTTTGTTATTAAATTCTCATATGTTTATTTTTTTATGTATAACTAGAGTTTTTCAGAAAATCAAGGCTATTATAATTTTTTTTGAAATAAATTTGCGGATTTTTTTGAAACATAATTTCCCTTTAACGTTTAGAGATACATTGTTAGAAACTTTGTACAAGTAAATATTCAACAAAACTCTATTTTATTGTTATTTTGCCATATTCAAACGAAACAGTCAAATACTCATAAATAAGATAGTATTTAAAATGTTAATTGTGAGAAAAACTGTTTATGTACTGCTTTTAAATAATACGGTTAAACAAACACTGATCCCACATGAACTGATCCCACATAAACTGATCCCACCTAATGAAGTCACTTAGTTCCTTGCAGCTGGGTACATATTATAGACGAGAGGGATAATTTGTCGGACAGAACGGGGTTCGAGTCTCAGCGTTGACACCATAATATTTCCTCTATTCCCTACAAAACATAAAGAGTTTCCAGCTTCTTGCATTCCCCAGTTTGTGTCTTGTACTCTCCAATTCCTGGTACCTAAAAAAAGCCAAGCCTAAATGTTTTATTAAATTTTTTTAACGGTTTTGAAATTGTAAATGGTTAAAAATCCGTATGGTTCCGTATTCATAATTTTATTGCTAGTTTTAAACGGTTTGAAAATCGTAAAGATAAAAATATTCTTTACAGGTAGCTTTAAGGTTAATTGGATAGACAGACTGCTACTGGTTATTTCCCCATAATTTCAGAATAAAAATTCTAACAGTGCATGACAGCATATAACTCTGACAAAGGTTAAAAAAATATTTTGTTCAAAAAAATGTCTTTTTTGTGGTAGCAAATTTATTAATATATCAACGTTAATGCATTTAAAATTCATAAGACTCACGAATATTATATGTTTACTCTGAAGACTATTTCCAGACATGGCTGCATAAGAAATGAAGCAATAAACAAACTATTTGCTGACTTGCATGTATAAAATAATTTTTAAAGCTTTCATGCTTAGATGTTAAATGAAGGCTTTTCTTAGAAGAAACATATTGGTTATTACAACAAATAAAAATATAGTGAGAAATACAACAAATATAAATATAACTAAAATCTCTGCTTGAAAAACAGTGTTATCTTACTTTAATGTATATTTAACCGTGTTTGTATATAACAATATAGTAAGAAATACAACAAATAATACAACAAATAAAAATATAGTATAACTAAGAAAAATACAGGCTCTCAGTACAGCAGTTCTGACTAGCCTGAGAATTTAATCAAAAAATCGCTTCAACGTTTGACCACAATATCCGCACTATGAAGCACAATTCCGTACAAATTTGCCTCTCACTAAAGTGTATTATTATAAAACATGTTTCTGTAAAGTTGAACTATAATATACTTTTTCAGAAAAAAATGGTCGAGAAACAATTTATTTAATTGTTAATTTACCATATTCAAACAAAATAGATGAAATTATAAAAAAGATGGAGCTGTTAACCGTAAGAAAAATCATTCATTAAATATTAGACGGTAAAATATTAGAGGTCGTCAACTAAACCCGAAGCTAAAAAGAATCCAATGCTCCTTCTACGGAAGCTGGAAGCTAAGCCCTGTGATCTGGATTCATATTTTTATTTTCCATCATTGGACGCATAATAATCTTATAGCACTAAGCGTCAGACGAATACCTAATGAAGTTACAGCTGGGTGCATAGTTTACCAGGGAGGACAAACCAATGAATTTCGTGACTGGCTGAACGGAAGTTAAAATACCTGCGCTGGCACCACAATATTAATTTCATTCCCTTATTACATAAGGTATATCCAGTGTTCTGCACTCATCAATTGGTGATACTGAACTTTTTTAATACGAAATATCACATTCACTCATCGATGGCAGCACTACCGAGAATCTTAGCAAGAAAAATTTAAATATTTTCCAGCTCTCATGATATATGGTAAAACTAGATATTCAAAATATCCAAGTTCCACGGCTTACTTTAGAAAGTATAACATAACCGCAACCTTACTAACATAATCATTACCTAGCAAAACGTGAGATATAATCTACTGCAATTTACAATTAAAATTCATTTTTATGGTTTTAAATCCATGCTAGTTGTGAATGGTTACAAAACCGTAAACGTAAAGAAATGAACCACATCGTAAATGTTACGGTAAACTGGATGAACAGAGTGATGTCGGTGACTTCATCGTAATTTTGGAGCGAAAATTCTAACAGAGTACCCTGTAATCAACTCTTTGATGTATGGTGAGATTGTTTACTTTTGCGTCGAATTAAGATTGCCGTAAATTTAAACTTAATGCTGAATGGTTAACTAAAATATTTTACTGTGTAATGCAAATTTAAGTTTGAGTAGAAGTTGCGAAATGTCTTCAAATTTTAACAAAATATTTATAAATAATTATTTTTAGATTTGAAAAAAAGTTTAATTCACTACACGTGGTTTTACATTTCAACCTTTTCACTCACTGTGACACTTTTGTCTCTTCTCGAAATCTATAACTACATCTGCAATTATAATCAATAATTGTAGATGTAGATCTATAATTGTAGATAATTGTAGATCAAATCTATAACTACAATTTATCCACAATAAAGGAATTGAAGAGAATTATGCACAAAGTGTGTACGTGTTTCCAACCTTTTTTGTTTTTACAACTATGCAAACTCTACCCAATTATAAATAGGTTGATAGGTAATTTGAAACACATATCCGAATTTTTTATAATCGTTCTGTACCTTCAACTAACTAAAGAAGAATACAAAAAATAAAAACTCAAAATTTAAATAAGCAACTGTAAAAAAATTTTTTTTCCTTAATATTCTGCAATAACTGCACTCTGTTATATTAATTTTCGCGAAAAGTAAATTTACTAAAACATAAAAACGGAAATCTCAACTAACACATGCTAGTGTGAACTGACACTAAGTAAAAAGCAGAGAAAAATGTTGAAAGAAACCTCTAAGATAAATTTGAAATGAGAAAACTACATAATTCTTACATCAAATAAGTTAATATAATTAATCAATTTCAAACCTTAACATTATAACAAAAAAGTGACCACCAATATCAATGCTTGTGTGAACAATGTCCCAAAAGCTGAAGTTATAAAATGACAAAAATCCAAGTTAAACATTTCCTTTCCTTAGAAAATCACTAAAAGGAATTTTAAACAATGGGTTCGTATAGTGGAAATAAAAAAACTAGTCGAAATCTTGAGTTCCCTGAATCCCTGATGAGGTTTCTTTACTTTTTCTCTTCTTTCGATCTGAAGATTTTGCTGAATAATGAAGAAAAACCGGGTAAGGAGTAGCGCTTGAAGGAGCTGGTGATCACTGTGACCTAAATCTCGGAAGAAGCATATTGATTGACTGAATTTTTTTCTTCTTTTTCTTTTTATCCCAAGTTTCATATGAAGTTTTTTACTTTTTTCTTTTTTGGGTTCCTTAAATGTCATTAAATATCTTTGGCTCACGCCAATTAAAGCATAATCGTTCAATAAGATTGTCGTTTTCTTAAGTAAAAATATATCTTTTATATTACCTTGTTAGAAAACAATATATTATGATTGGATTTTTACAAGAATTGCTGAAACATGACTTAATAAGTATTAAATAGCAAAATAAAATTGTGGCTTTGCGCTTATTATAAAATATTGAGTTAAAATATTAAGAAGCAATGGAAAATAATAAAGATAAATGACAAGAGAAGAAAGAAAAATATTAGAATAAAATTATTTTTAAAAATGTTTGAATTTTTTATTTTTTTAATCTACACGCATTTTTTTTATTCATCTATTCTCTCTCTCTCTCACTATATATATATATATATATATATATATGTATATATATATATATATATATATATATATATATATATATATATATATATATATATATATATATATATATATATATATATATATATATATATATGTATATTAATATATGTGTATATATATATATATATACATACATATATATATATATATATATATATATATATATACATACATATATATATATATATATATATATATATATATATATATATATATATATATATATATATATATATATATATATGTATATATATATATATATATATATATATATATATATATATATATATATATATATATATATATATATATATATATATATATATATGTATATTAATATATGTGTATATATATATATATATACATACATATATATATATATATATATATATATATATATACATACATATATATATATATATATATATATATATATATATATATATATATATATATATATATATATATATATATATATATATATATATATATATATATATATATATATATATATATATATATATACAAAACTGCTCGTGGTATTCCAGTATTCCATTTGGCGTTTCTTGATATTCAAAGCTCACCAAGTGCCAACCTTGGTGATTATATTTCTGGTATGGTAAAATTTTGTGTAAGATTATTCCATTTTAAGTGTTTAGATTTAAATTACACCCCTTAAATCTGACATGGACGATCGATTTAGTGCTAAACAGGAATAAAATGTTCTTTCACTCAATTTTTTGGGCAGTTCAATATCATACTTGAAAGGATATTACACAACAGTTTTTACAGTGTTTCAAACTCATAAAAGTGTCGATTTTCTTTTTCATTTTCTGCACCACTTAACAAGTAGAATTCCCAAATAAATTTAAATAATTTTGAGCCACAAGACACAAAATACGTATTTAAATGATTAAGTACATTTACTAAATGTGATCTTTTTTTCTCTTTCTTTCAGATTTCTATTAGTGGATAATCTTTATACATTCTTTGTATCCTGACAAGATCGAAGACACAAAAAGAAAGTAGGATTTTTTTATTAATATTTACTCCAAATATTTTCTTGTATTTTATTAGGTCTTCAAATTTCGTAAATGCTTATTTGCCTGCAAATATTTTTCAACACAATACCATCTTCTAATTTAACACGTAAAACATATAAAAAGAATTGGTTTCTGAACGTTTTTTACTTATTTGTAATTTATTTTCTTAGTCATTATTTGCTGTCATATTTGTCTATATTTCAGTTCCTTAAATCTCGTAAAATTGTATTTCAATTTTACAGATTCAAAATTAAAAAAAAAGAAATAAAAAAGCATTTAAAAAAGGAAAGAAAGGCAATATATTGTAATGAAATGTACTCGAAAATGGTTATGTGTAGCGCATTTCCAAATTATGCTGCCTTAGCTATTAAATATGTAATTATTACTCATAAATAATAGGTAATTAAGTTCTTCTATCATTTTATTTTTTTTGTTGGAAGGAAATTGATCAGAAAGTTATTTCAGTTAAAAGTTATTGATAGTTATTGATTTAACCCCAATATTTTAATAATTTAACCCTGAGAATTCTCATTCTAAGAATTTTTACAGGTTTCCACCAGAAGAAATATATTGATAAAAATTGAATAGCTGTAATTGTAAATTAATGTTAATGCTTGTAAGAATTCTCTATTTTACGCTATACAGTTAGGGCATATATTTACAGTTAGAAATCTTGTAGGAATTACAAACGTACATTGTTTTTACAAAATAGCATATAATTATATTCAGAAATAAATTAAGATAGCTATTTATATCTAAACTCCTTCACCATATAAAATTAACGATTACAAACGATTATAGTTTATTGAATACAGTGATAAAAAATATTCTCAGATTCATAATGGTGACTTAAAGTTCCCACTGAAAGTAATTCATTGAATTTCAAAGAGTAAAAACTAAATTTTGTGTTGAGCTCAGTCTTTTAGATATAAATTTGGGCAACTAATATTTTTCTGACTATTTCAACTAATTATGTAAAAAAAAGCTGACCTCATTATTTAATTTATGTGTTCAAATTGAGTTCTTAATGATTTGAAAAATGTTGAGATTATATTATTCAATAAACAAATTCTAATAATTTAATTCCTTGCAGTGACCTTTTTAGTTAAGTTTACTTCGTAAAAGTTCATATTTCCCTGTTTGGTAGCATTTATAGTTTAAATAAGTTATTTAAAAGTGATCATTGTGTTTTAAATACTAAAAATACAAGGAGAAAAAAAATGGTAAAAGTGTTATTAACGTGCTGCATGGTTACGACACTTCTGGTAGAAGAAACACATAATTCTATTAATATAAGCCGAAATAAACAGTATTTAAGTAATTCATTTAGTAATTTTTCCGTTTCTATAGTAGCTGCTTACCAGAAATTCTTGTTTTCAAATGTGTAGTTCTTATTACTAATATATTTGTAAAAAATAAAAAACTTAGAAGTAATTTAGACCAAATAAATGGTTTTTATGGCCATGTTCTAAGGTATTATGAAAAAATTATCAAACTTTATGACAATTATCGAATTTTATCACTTACTATAAAACTATATTTTACTGTTAATTAAATCACCAAAACGCTTCTGTAAAATTTATCGAGCTTTTTGATGTTCCCATACAGCTAGAAACAATGTATATTTTACCATAATCTACTAGTTTTGATCATATTTTTCTTTTTTGGAGTAAAATAAAACATCGAATGTACGCAAAGGTTTGTTTTTAAATTAGTCCAAAAGGAAAATAGATTTTAATAACTGTTATATTATAAACTATTTTATAAAAATACTATTTGTTTAATAAAATAGTAGGTCATAAAAAACTTATAAAAATATAAAATTTATAAAAAAAAATATATTTTTCATTTCTAAGTGTTCAACTGCTTATAATATGCAAATCCTGAATAATAATTTCATATTTATATTTAATAAAATAAATTCATATAAATATCTCATTTTATATTAGAGTTAAAAATTAATTCAATACTTTAGTTACAAAATTGACTAAGGAAAAATAAATAAACCATGTATAGTGCAGCATAATTTTAAATGCCTGCCAACAAAGTTTAAAATTAACATCATATCAAATAGCCCTGCATTTATTAAGTAAAACTAAATGAACACTTATTCGCAACTGAGAAAATGAAATTATTAATTAAATCTTTGTGTGACCCTAACAGCAACAGCTTAGGCTGGCAGCTCAATCAATCAACTTTAAAATACACTGCATAGCTCAGAAATTCTTAGTTTCTGAAATACTCGTGGTCTGGAGCTGTTAATAAGGTTCGTAATCTTAATAACCACGCAATAAATTTAAGGCAAAATTCCAGTTTTCGTTTAATTTTTTTACTTTTTTTCTACTAAACTAATATCATTAAGTATTATCATTTAATTTATTTGTTTCATTAAAGTTGACTTTTTCTCAAATTTAATTTATAAAATAATTTGATTAAATCTTGGGGAGAGTTTTTATGGGTAATTTAGTTGAAAGCGTATGAAGAGATGCGTTTATAATGTTTTTTTTTCCGTTGAAAATTCTCTGGAATTGCTGGTAACAATAACTTTGGAGTTCATTAAGGAATGAAATATATTTTAAGCGCTATGCATAATGGATTCTTAGAATTTTTAAACTTTCATATGCAGTTAAGTCAAATCACAGTTGGATATGAATTCCTAACTGTACAGTAAATCTTTGCAGTGTATAAGAACTATCTTAGTATCGGCATATATACCAGCGTTTTAGAATTTTATTTATGTTTAATGTTTTTTCAAATGCTTAAAAAGAAGAATTTATATTTTACGAATTTTCTATTAACTCCCTTCGAGACTTAGCAACTCCATTTAATAAAGTTCTACTGAACATACAATATATTATGCATGCGTTTTGTTTTTGTACTACATAATCATTATATTAAGTAGATGCACCATAAGGGTATCAAAACCTGACCGTTGTAAGCTTTTTATTTTATTTTTTTTCTATTTACCGCAGTATATGCTTTAATATTATATTACTGATTTCATTTGTCATAAAATCATTTTTATTTGAGAAAAATCTATATAATTCAAGCATATATGCAATGATTTGAAAATCATTTAGTGACCTTCTTACCTAGCTACTATTCCGTATAGTGATATCTTAGCAACGATTTAGTTTGTTTTACTTTGAGAACTTCAGTAATAAAATAATACTAAACTAATTAAAGTAATAGTTTTGTTCTTCAATTAATTATCATAGTTCAGGAATAGGGATGATCTGCGCAAAAAGCTTAAAATCTGGCATCTATGCTTCATGCTGTCTTGAATCTGTCAACTTGGTACCTTTATTCCAGGCCGTATTGAAACTATATATATATATATATATATATATATATATATATATATATATATATATATATATATATATATATATATATATATATATATATATATATATATATATATGTATATATATATATATATATATATATATATATAAGTATTTCTTTAATTTATACTCACGTGTATTCTACCTAACATGTCATTAAAAACAGAAATTAATTTGGTGATTAAAACCTTCTCACAAGAAAACGTAAAACTTGGCATGTAAGTTTCACACTGGCGTGATGCTGTATATCACACTCTATATTTTGTCTTGAAGCTATGTCATCTATATTAATGCATTTTTTTAAACATTTATACATATGTGTATTCTACCTAAACATGTGATTCAAAACAGAAACTTTGGCAAGTAATTTGCAAATTAATCTGGTCAATTAACATCCTTACAAGAGCAAGAAAAAATATTTACAATTTGTATTTAAAATGGAACTTAACTCCAGGATTTACATATTAATGGAAATAGCGGTGTTAAAGAACCACAAAAACTTAACACATTCTAATTGAACTTCAAAGCTATCAGTTCTTTTTCCTCCAGGTAATAGTAGAATTTACTTGTTTCGATTGCAACAGTTGATTCTAGAATTTTCTCCAGAGAGCGCTTGGATCCGATTCGAATCAAACTTATTACTCAGTTTTTCCATAGGGACCAATACTCATTCAATCACTATAGGTCCAGAATTGCGTCTCATTACCAATAAAAACAAAAATAGAGGTCAAAAAACGATCCATTTCGCTAATTAAAGCCTAATGGACCTTCCCGATCGCTAAACATCAGAACACTTATTCTAATCAAAGAAATCAATCTCGCACAAAATGCTCCACTGGGTAAGGTGTAATAGCTCAGTGTGAATATAAAATTATACCCACTACCCGAAAGAATTACTGCAATCTTAAAAGATTTGGGTGTTAGGAGTCCTAAAGCTGTTTCCCAAAAGTACTCAAGCTCAGTAGTTTAGAGTTTTTTTTAGAAATTTAATATATTCTAAACAATTTTAGTCCAAAATAGGAAAAAAAATAAAATGACTTGCAATCCATGAACTTAAATAGACAAAATTTGTATTAGAACTGAATTTTGTTTTGAACTATATTGAAATTAAAATAATCTAAGATACTATAAAATAGGTTTGAGATATTTTTAAAATAGATTAACTAAAACACGAAAATAAAATTACCGTACAATACAATACTGACATTTTAGGTAAAAAAACATAATCGTACTTATAAAAACCAAAATATACGGTATTTTAACTATTTATCTGAATGGTTTACCTGAATTTCTGGCTCTACTTAATGGTTTTATGCCATGCTGTTAGGTATCATGAGTACCAATTCTATCCCTTAATGTATTATATGATATTCAAAGCTCTTACGGTAAGAAAATAATTACTGAGCATTTTGGTGTTCTCATACAGCGAGAAACATGATAAATTTAATCATATTCTGGCAGTTATGATCATGCTTTTTTCATGCAGTACCATATGAACAATTTTAATTAAAAAAAATTATTGTACAGTATGTTTGAGATACATCGCAAAGTTTAATGTGTCTACATTATAGATGCATTTTATCAATTTAGATCAAATTAGAACAGTTTTGAACAAGCTTATTAAAATATTTAAATGTTCTCTAATGCATTAAACGCCTATTGAAAATGTAAATTTCAAGCCACGCTATCACATATAATCACATTTTTTCACATTGCAATCATAATTAATAATCGCATAATCACAATCATAATAATCACAAATTTTAATTAGCGTTGAATATGAAAATATCACGATTTCCATATAGGCGGAAAAATTACGCTGTGTATTATTCTGTTTTCTCTTAAAAGGGACATTTGATGTGATGAATAGTTTGATGTGAAATAGTTACGCTTTGAAATAATATAGTTTGTTTATATATAATTAAAAGTGTGGCTTAAACATTGTTGATATTACCCCAAGCCATTAATGAAGATAATTGCTTTGAAATATCTTTGATCTATAGTATTTTTTTAATAATATTTTAGATACTTAAATGTAATATGAAAATGCAATTTCATTGGTTTTGTAAATTGCAAATAATTTTGAGAAGCACAGATATTGATTAGAATATCATGAACTAAAAAATTAGAATGCTTAAATTAACTTGATTTAAGTGAAATTGAGATTTAATGGACTCATTATTAGAATATACTTTAACCCTAAATATTCGGGTGTTGTAAATCTTGAAGAGATATAAAACATGAATTTGAATTACAAAATTTCCCAAACTTTACAAATTCCAATTTAATTTATTTCGAAACCAAATTAATTTTGCTTTGCAATATGAATTTTTTTCTTGGTGGAAAAGTTTAGTAAAATTGCGTACCAAATATAACTTCATTTTTAAAACTTTATTAATTAGCTTTCCAATTCCAAACTTTATTTTGAAGCAATCTAAAAACGAAACTAAGATACATATTAATAATTTAAATTAACTATCTTATCCCTAAGCAATTAATATTAATTTAAGTTTTGAAAAATTGTGCTTACTAAGTATTGAAATTCAATTTTTGCAAGGATATTTTTTAATAGTTAGCAATTTCTCATTGCAACACTAAATTTTATTAAAACTATAGATATAAGATAACTTCCATATCCCAAGTAAATACATATTCTTGTATATAAAAAACTGCTCTTTTTAAATATTGAAATAAAATTTTAAAAAGGATATTCCTCTTATATTTTACTATTTTACAATTGGTATTATTAAATTATATTAAATACTTCTCTTAGTCAGCTGTAGTTAATTGAAAGATTTCTAATTGAATAAAAATGTAATATTTATTTTCGCAGTTCAACATAATTGCTTGATGTAATGAATCATCATTTTGAACTAAGAACAAAAATTATATCTTAACAAAGACAGATTTAAGCTCGTAATTATTATTCTTTTGCGTAAAATGACTATTATATTTAACTTCGTCCACATTGACAATTCCTCATTCATTCAATTTGATTAGGGGCTTTCAATTATAGGGAACACTAACAAAACATCTTGTACAACGACAGCTACAGTCATACTTAATGATGATGCATAGCTAGTCATCAAGTAACATCATAATCTATCAATCACTATGAAGGGAATGATATTTCTTTTATAAAATATGTCAATCTCTACGTGACTAAACTTATGATAGGCATATTATCATGAATCTTTGATGACTTCGTACATGATTTTAGTTTCAAAAATATATCTACAGTTTTGTCTTTCTTACTAACATTGAGATAAACTTATGAGGTTTGAGGAAAAGTGCCATGACATCTATTTAAAACATCTCTAAGCTTGCTTCTAATAAAAATTTGAAATCTAAATTGACAGAACACCAAAAAGAACAGATTTTTTTTCCTGTATCTTTGTTACAGCCTTTACTACAAGGATTTATTTAATTTTGTTTTACTTTTATTGTATAAAATTCAATTTTATATTTAAAATTTCAGATATGGCTTTTAAAACAAATATATTTGGAATTACCAGTCTGTTTAACTGGGTTGAGGGTGTATGCAAATTTGTATCTATTATATATATATATATATATATATATATATATATATATATATATATATATATATATAAGGAGAGAGAGAAGAGGGGGAATAAAATCTTTGGTAAAATAACCATACTTCTGTATGGTAATGATATTTAACCGGAAATTTTGGTTCTCAAAGTTATAGTTCTTATTACCACACATTAAGTAAAAATACCAAACTGAGAAGTAAATTTAACTAAATAAATGGTTTTTATGACTTGCTCTTAGATATTCATGAAATAAATTAGATATTCATGATGACAAAATTTTACCACATTTACTACCAAACAGCTGTATATTGTTCTTGATTTTACAAAACATCTTTACCAAAGTTCTTCGATCAAAATTGTCGTGCTTTTATGTATATATATATATATATATATACAGTGAAACCTCCGTTAAGCGGACATTCATGGGACCAAAAAATTTGTCCGTTTATGAGAGTTGCCCGTTTACGGGAAGTGTACCCTAATAACGAAATTTAACACCGCAAATTGTTTTTTGAATATTCTCAAAGATGTAGAAATTATTAAATAATATCTACAAGGATACTGTAAATATCTACAAGAATATTTATTTAAACAAGAAGAAAGATAAAAAAGAATATATAAAGAAGTTTGATGTACATAATTCTGGATGTAGCTACAGATAAATAAATATAATTTTCCTATTAGCATAGATACTCAAGTTAGACATATGATACCAAATAGGAGCGTACTGTCCTCAGTCCGTTTCAATTATTAGGTTCACATCCCCTTACACCTACTTATCATTTGATAGGGAACATGGTTAATACCTTCTTGGAAAATAAACCTCCTATGATTCACAGAAAAAAAAGTAATGCATACCTGTAAGTCATGAGGACCTATGGAGATGATTATTCACAATTGATCAGCTATCAAGTGTCTGAATAAATGTTTCATTTATATAAACATCTCAAAGATTATACTTCTGTTTTCTTTTTTTTTACCCCAGTTGTGTTAAATTGATAAGAAAATTAAAGAAATTTTCAATGGGGAAGAAGCATTGAGAGAAGTCATTTCAACTTGAGGGGTCTCATAACCTGTGTGGTCCAGATGAAAAGATCAAAAGATGCCGATGTCAGAATTATTTCAGGAGTGCAGTACCATTTTCTCTCCTTTCTTTACAAGGATAAGTCAAGGTGACAGGAGAAAGATTGATTTTTCGCTGGTGAAATAGCTTAACAATATTTTTAGTTATGGATAAGGCAAAAAGTTTTATTTACATGCTTTAAAAATGGTGAAAAGTTGAATTTTTTTAGCTTGCAATTTATTTAGAAAAAGTAGTGTCCGGTTTGTAGAGATTAAAAACAACGTTTCAGGACCAAAATGACTGTCCGCGTCCGGTTACGGGAGTGTCCATAACAGGAGGTTTCACTGTATATATATATATATATATATATATATATATATATATATATATATATATATACATATTCTCCACAGAACCCAAATTTGACATGTTACGCGTAATTTTTTTTAAAAAATTAAATTATAAAAGTAAATATTGTTAAAACTATCAAAACTCAACTCAAAAACTCAGTGGCGCGACAGTCCATAGAGGGCCAAGGCCTACTGTGCCCATCTCAGTTTTCTTGACCTTGGGCTCTGGGGTGCAGGAGCAGATGTTCCGGTCAGGTGGTAAACTATCAAAACAATTATGAAATATTTTCATTTGACCTTGATTTGATCTTCCAGTAGACACTCGTAAGTGAGATTTGCACTACAGATAAAATTCGTTGTGTATTTTGAAATCTAATGGAACTGCGAAAACCAGACATAGACCATTAATCCGTCATTCTTTGCCTATTTTCCGCCACTGTCTGGAATTTATGCAGTTAATATTGCCTAATGTTCATATGTTTCGAATAATTTTGGTAACAATTGCCTTGATATAAAGTCTGCAATATAAGTAGATAGCAAATATTTTCCTATTTTTAATGTTAATTATGCGTTTCTATTTCTATATTGCGTTCATAAACTTGATATTGAATGTGTCAACATTTCGGTTGAAATACTTAAAATTTTATTTCTTTAACTTTGAAATCATTTTAGTAAGTCTATAGTCATTATATATTGTTGTTGACATTAATGCTTAGAATAATTTTCTATTTCTAAAATGTTCGTTTTTATTACTCTAATAATTACTTTAGTAATTATATTTAGGAACACTAATATAATAATTATACTCCTAAAAAACCACATTTTACTGTCGTGTACCTGTAAAATTGGACAGAATTTTTACGTTGAATATCTGCTGGAATGCTGAAATAATTCGAAAATTTCAATTTAAAAAATATGCATGATTTTCAGATTTAATTTATGTTTAATTATTAATAAAATAAAGGTATTACATAATAACATAAAAGTATCTATCAGAAGATAAATATAGATATCCATACGCCACAGTATAGCCTATCATTATCTAATATTTCCCAATTTCTTCCTTAGTTCCTGTATATTTGAAGGGATATATCATAAGCATTTGCATTAGATATATTATACCAAATAGAACATAATTTATTTCAATGCAGTGTTCAAAAGCTACTGTATTTCGCATATTAACTGACAAGAAATCTCCAGCGAAGCTGTATTTTTGAGAAAAAATTTATAAACAATTTCTCAATATTTCAAACAAAGTGAAAACTGCATTTCAATCTTCTTAATTCCTTCTTTACCTATTATCTTCAGCTTTTTATAATCCATAATTATACAATGCATGATGTAAAAGAGTTTCAAAGTTATTTGCTATCAGTCAAAGCATGAAATTATATCATTTAAAGATATGCCTTATCTTAAATCGTATTTATTTATATCATGTTTCATGAATTCATGATTTTTCGATAAACATTTTGTTTAAATGTTCAAAATTCTAATATGCCTGTTATTGTGAATGTTGGTCTGATGGAAAATATTAAAGCAATATATTACGTATGTAGATTCCTTTTTTGCAATCTTCTGTTTATAAATGACACTTTCTTAGCTGTTTTGGAAATATCTGGAAAAAGATACATATAGATATCTATACGCCGCAGTATAATCTATCATTATATAATATCTCCCAGTTTCATCATTAGTTTCGGTATAGTTGAAGGGCAGCATCATAAACATTTGCATTATTTATCTTATACCGAATAGAACCTAATTTATTTCAATGCAACGTTCAGAAGCAGCTACATTCTGCATTGTAACTGACAAGCAATCTCCAACGAAGCGAAATTTTCGAGAAAAAGGTGATGAACAATTTCTCAACATTTCAAACGAAGTGAAAACTGCATTTTAGAAAAGAAAGTTTCAAAAGGAAATATTTTTCTCTCAAAGAAATCTCAATTTTTATTATTATTTACTGTTTCTTTTGTTTCATTCCTTGGGATTTAAAAAGGAATGAGATTTAGTGCATCGTATGCTGTCGCTCATCACGTGTCACGTAAAGGCAGATATAAAATAAAACAAAAAAGTGGAAAAAAGAGAAAAGGCAATGTTATGAGAAAGTGCCGAACTAAAATAAATGAGATTTTATCCTAGTGCTTCATGCATCTAGGGCTTTTCTAGAAATGTTTGAATAACGTGTCATTTCCGTAAACACATTTGACGATTTTGACAGCAAGCGTGTGTACCATATGCTTATATAATTTAAATTTGCATTGAAAATCATCATTCCAACGAAAATATATTTATGCGTATGTAAATGTGAAAAATCATCTGAAAATTTTTTTTGAAGTAAATTTGCAGTTAATTTTTACAATTTTAATTACATTAAACAAAGTGTAATTATCAAAACACTTTTATCGGTGAAGAAATTTTAAATGGCCAACAATGTTGAAGTGAATTACTTTTTGCAAAGTTTTACAAATGCTGAATTTTTTAAGCTTGTTTTTACTCAACTCCATTGTTAGAAAACAACACCAATATCAACAAAAGTAAACTTGTCCAGGCTATATTTCACAGAATATATCTATATAAATTTGAAAACTTGAATTTCCAGAAAACTGCTACCATATGAACGGAAAAATTACCAAATGAATGGTTTAAATACAGTATAGTTTAGTTCAAACTACGAAAATTGCCAGTGCTTCCTACCACTAATGTCATTAACATACAGTATGGTGATATCAGCAGATTTTTTCCCTCCTTTTCTGACATATTTTCTGTTTTTTGGTAGTGATCTTATGTTTTACTGTCAGAGTTTGAAAAGTTTTGCAACATATTTTCAAATTCGAAGGAAATCACATTGGTAGCATGAAAATTTTATATTTGTTATTAATTTATGCAAATTACAGTATATTTAAATTAATAATTCTCGCTTATAAATGCATATTTTCCAAAAAGCTTATTTGCATAATTTCTTTGCAAAATTTTTCAATAATATTTATTAACTTCATGCATGAGAAATATATAGTTAATTGTAAACTAGAATGGTATGTATATACAGGGTGTCTCAGTTAAGCGTTTCAGAACTTCTGAGAGGGGTAGGGGGCATCCTGACGACTCGAAATCATATAGCAATGTGGGGTCGGAAATGCTTTCCTGAAGCAGTGACGTACATAGAAGCACCATAAAGAAAAGAGACCGTAAGTGAAAAATCGTTTTAATAATGCATTGAAAAAAGCATAAGGCACATGGGTCAAAGTAAGTGTTCGAAGTTTCTGCCACCGGCGACAATGCACACCTCACATCTCCGGTGCATGGGCATCCGAACATTCTGCAATACTCCAGGCATATCTCGAATTTCCCCGGCAGCTACTGAGATTCTTGTAACCAGCTCCTCAGCATTGTCAACGGGGGTGTCATAAACCAGTGTTTTCATATGACCCCAGAAATAAAAATCAAGACATGATATGTCGGGTGACTGAGGAGGCCAACGCACTGGAAAGCTCGGTTGGAACTTACGAACAACGCCATCTACCGCGTCAGGAAAGCATTTCCGACCCCGCATTGCTATATGATTTCGAGTCGTCAGGATGTCCCCTACCCCCCTTTGAAGTTCTGAAACGCTTAACTGAGACACCCTGTATAAGTTTGTCAGAGTTTAGACTGTAAAAAATTATGGAATCAAATTACAATAAAAAGTAACTGTATTTTAGCTGCGTTATCCGTAAAATCTACTTTACAAAAAAGCTCATTTTTATCGTAAAATAGTATACCGTATTTTTTTCAGATCTATTTATTTAATTACAGTCATTCAGTGATTTTTTATTTTATTTTGTATTATAACCGTAGTTGAGCAGCCTCCCGAATTTTGTGCTTACGACGACAAATGATTAACTCCATAGTCTTGTAATTTTAAACCCAATCCAGGAGACAAAAAAACTCCTGGATCAGTACCCCCTAATTAGGAATGGGAACAGGGAGAACTTTGTGCCCCGAATGATTTAACGTGCATCAGTCACCATATACTACACGGAAAATCTTCAGCCCGCGGGGATTGAACCCACGACCTCTTGAGCATGTGCCGAGTGCCCCACCAAACAGACTCTCCCGATTCTTCAATGATTTTATAGTATCCCTTACTGTAAAAATTGCTGTGTATCAGAATTTTTGTCCCATAATTCCGGCGAAAACGGAATTTTACGGTAAGATAAATTGGCACCCAGCGTGCTGGTATTTTTTACCGTAATTTATTCCGGAATTTTTCACAGTGTAGAACATTTGGATCACATGTAAATTTGATTGGTAATAAATTGCTCATCATTTAGTGGACAATGTCTACCCTTAGGTTATGTAGTTGATTCCTGTAACAACAGGTACAACAATCCCTGGAACTATAGAAATATAAAATATAATCAAGAAATACACTCATAAATATAAATAAAAAAGTATACTCAAATTTAAATGACCTTCAATTTGTTTATGAGATAAACATTAACGGCAATATATCTTTATGCATAGTGGAAACTATTTAATTATTAGTTTCTTAACTCTGATAAATACAAGAGCAAACTTTATAAAGTTTTCAAAATAGCGTCTTTCTTTAAGTGGATTGTGATTTGGACCAACAAATAGACGTTCACTAAATGCTTACATGACCCTTAATTTTAAGTGCGTGGATAAATCCATTAGCATTAAATACTTTTTTGCTTGTATTAATATAAATATTTCGAACACATTGCAGACTTTAGATCTTTTAAAACCTTACTGAGAAAGTTTCTACTCAAATTTAGTTTTCAAATTACTCGTAATTAAAGTAATTCGCGTTATCACATGCTTATAACCTCACAATTAATTGTCTGTTGCATAAGGCTAACTCGTCTAATAAAATACATCTTCATTTCAGATGCTCCGGATTCCAACCGAGATTTTCATTAAATTATGTAACAATTTAAACGTTGTAACGCTTACGATTCCGCTAAAATTTACATTAAAACATTCAATTATAATTTTACATACAATTTTATTCTAGCGCATTAGACATAAAATCAGCATTATATTAATATAAATAACAATTAATTCAGCCATAAATAAAGTTGATAAATTTTTTGAAGTTCTTAACAGGCAAAATTTATTATATTTTTCAATATTAAAAAATTTATTACAAAATGTATTAGTTATTAATTATAAAATTAATAATTAGTTTTAAAATAATTAATTATAATAATAATTAATTTTATAATTATTTATAATAATTGTTAATTATAAAATTAGTAATAAATTATCAATTATAAAATTTATTATATTTTTCAATATTAATTTAACCATAGTTTAGCAAAAGCAGTAAGATAAATACATAGTATTAAAAAAATATACGATATGAATGAACGAGACAACATATTCATAGTTAGACTAAACAAATTAGTTGCAGAGTTGCATAAGTTAAATTAGTATTTGCTGCATTTGTTTAATAATATATTTACATTTATACTTATTATTTACAATGTCTTTAATATTACTAATTTAAACAATTAGTAATATAAAAACATTAGTTACTATTATGCCAAACATAATCTTTAAAAGTACAAAAACGTTTTGAAAATCACGATATATTCGATAGCTTCCCTAATATCACGCGTTCCAGTACTACGCGTCCTAGTATTAAACGAAATCTTTACATTACTATATTCCTCATTTTTGAATTTTTAACTGCAAAACATATTGTCATCTTGGGCTTAGATTTTTAATAATGAAACCTAGAATATATTTTTCATAGTGAAACCTAGTATAGATAGATATATTTTTAGACTAGTTTTTGAGGGTAAAAAACTTACAAATGAGGAATGCAGCAACGTAAACCTTTCTTCGAATATTAGGAAGCTAGCACCAAAAGGGTTGATCCAGTATTTTAAATCTTTGCAGAAATTATTAAAAAAAAAAAACTTTAAATATTTCCTGAAAACGTTTAAAACGATTTTCTCAAGTTATAAATCAATTAATGATTTTTCATTTGCTATCAGCACAGGTACTATACTTGGAGCTCAATATAAAATACAATTTCAGGTTTTTATTCATTTCTCAGGAGCAAACAGTAAATCAATAACATTTAAAGAGTTAAAACACAGCATACCAACATACCATTATTATTTTATTCATATATATATATATATATATATATACATATATATATATATATATATACTTTTATATATATATATATATATATATATATATATATATATATATATATATATATATATATATATATATATACCCTCCAACTTATGAGGATTTTGAAAATAATTCTTTCTAGTGGTAGCGAACCAAAGTAGAAATTTTTAAAGCAAATGGATCTCTCATAAAACGTTTATCAGAACTTAAGAATCTAGCCATATGGCGTGCACTTTTATAAGTAATAGTGGACAAGTTACGCTAAAATTAATTTTTTTTAAATATTAAGACATTAATTTTGCTACCGTCTGAAAAGAAGACTTCTGAAACTACGGAAATTCCGTAGCAGTTGGAGGGTATGTATATATATATATATATATATATATATATATATATATATATAAGCTGAAATATTGAGTATTTAAAAAAAAATATTTTTTGATTGTCTTAAAAAAAAGAAAAAAATTACAAATCCGGAAAACAAAATAAAGAAAAGATACAATCTCTTTATCAGCTCACACGATTATATCCGCAGAAAGGAGTGCTTTCTAATATTGTGTCAATATAGCCAAAGCAAAATATATCAATAAAATTCTGTGAGTAGCACTCAAAAAATTGAAACGAAATTTGAACATATTAAGTAAAAAATATATACGATAAAACAAACAAAAATATCAAGCAAAAAAAAACAAATAAAAGAAATAAAACTTATTAATTTTCTCTTTGTTTTTATTGTGCTATATATATATATAAGTTCAAAATGAAGAATAAAACAAAGAAAAATTATAGACATATGAAAAAAAGGGGGGTGGGAAATAATAAGTAAAAAATAACAAACAGCAGTTTATTAAAAAAATTGTTTATCTTAACTTTCTTAGTGTTTTCTTGTATTTATTTGCTTATTATATATATATATATATATATATTAAAAAAATGACTTACTTTTTACTTTCGAATATAATAGTATTAATTGAAGATTTTTTTTAGTTTTTTTCATTATTTCCAGTCTTCCTTTAATCATTTTCATGTAAATACTAGATAGTATGATACTCTATGATAGATAGGATCTTCTTCATAATTATATGAAGAAAATTTTAAACCAATAGAAAAATTTCTGCTACGTCTGCTTCAATTACACGCTTGCCGTTTCTGGATAAAGTTCTGCTTTTATGTATCTCTCTTCACAATCTTTCTCTCACGGTCACTCTTTTTTTCTTAAACTTTAAATTGATTCTGGCATTTATCACCTACGGGTTTTTCCTTTTTGTTCATTTATATCGGCCTTAAATTCAATATCCTCACCCTTTTGCAAGTTTTTTTTCCTTCTTTTTTACTACTTAGATCAATAAAAAGGTCGATACGTTTAAATTAAGGATAGGGTTCTTTCTGCAGAAACTTGATCTTTATCTTTAAAGTTAAGAAGTCAATATATATAACTCAATGAAATCAAGAATTAAGGAAAATTCTAAAGTGATTATTATTTCTCTGTGCCTCAGAGAGGTAATTTAGAGCTGTTACTGCAGTCTGAAAATTTGGGTTTTAATCTCACTTAGAATGTAATTTTCTTCACAATAAATAAAATATTTTTACTATTTAGGGGAAAAAATAATTGTTCTGGTCTAAGAAAGCTTGTCATATTCTTACGCGTCCTGCAGTGGACTGATCGTAAAGACATGGTTCCCAGTAGAACACCGAAGTCAAGCATTACAGGTTGTGGTCAGTAAGCGGGGGGAGGGCAACTTTGATGAACCTGCGATGGGACCGAGGGTGCGTGTTATCGGTGCTCGTTAAACTGTTCTACTGTAAAATATTCGACTTCGCTCGCAGGTCATCAGGCAACTAAAGTAGGGGAGTCATCCCCTCAGCAGAGGATCAAAATTGCGATGGCATGCCTTCGGATCATCCTCAGGGATGTTTCCCAGACCGTCGCCAATTGCACAATGTGCAGCTCTAGTGCGAAGTAAATACAGTACCTACCTACCTTCCTTATTTTTACGCATGCCCTAGTATTATTTTATTTTTAGTGATTAACCAACCAACAATACAGTACATGTGTCAAAACAAAGTGCTTTCGAGTAATTAACGTGGTAAATTTAGTTTTTAATTTTTTTTCAAGAAGCTTCAGACTACTGAATATGTACTAGTTTTAACAACATAACGATATTAGGGAATATTTTAACTTATATTTTTTCATTCAAATTTTCTTTCTTTTTTTCCGTCGCCTTTAGTTTTGCTGATTATATATGCTTACCAAGCTCTTATGAACTCATAATAACTACCCACACAATTGTATCGTATGCTCAGGTCATATCCAGTTAAGACAGCTCTTAAAAGTTTTGAAAACTCTATCTTGCACTAAAATATTTTGATGGATATTTTCTTTGAAACGTACAATAGTAACTGCAATTGTTTTTAAATGCTTTATAAAATATTTGGATTATACAGAAAAAATTTTTTTATAGTATCAGACATGAAATTATCGCTACTGCGCGAAATGAAGATTACTATAAAAATTCCGGATGAAATTACGGTAAAGAGTGCAAAACTAATTTTTATCGGAGCATGTTTCGGAACAAAAATTCTGATATACTGATTTCTGAATAAAAAAGCAAAATAAAATCTGATATCTCATAAAATCGGTGATTTTAACAGTAATAAGTACCATCAGATCACTAAATCACTCTAATTAAATATGACTGTACGGTAAAAATATATTGTATGGTAAAATGGATTTTACAGATGATGAACCGAAAGTTCCGGCACTTATTACCATAATTGAATTCGGATGTTTTTTACAGTGAGGGAATTATGTTTTCAAAGTTACATTAGTAATGGTGTTATAAACTGGTGTTGAAACTAAAAAAAATTATAAAAACCTCCAAGAGGTGTCTCAGACACGTTGAGCATGTGTTTATTTGAAGAATATAAACCTCTGATCTGGACTTTCTGCAATGAATAAATAGCTTAAAAACAATAATAAAGCTACGTGTTAAATTTAAATATAAAGCGATATTAACCATACGATATTGTTATAATCAACACTTAAAGCAATCTATACAAAATCAACACCTAGGAAATCATATAATGAAATAATTTGCAATATTTGTGAAATACGAGATGTACTGCAATCGAGCTGAATAAAAAATACGGTTTTAGACATAGAAAAAAAGATGACACATAGCAATGGACTAAGTAGCAATGAACTAAATCTAGAGCATAGCAATGGACTAAATCTAAAGCATAGCAGTGGACTAAATCTAGAGCATAGCAATGGACTAAATCTAGAGCATAGCAGTGGACTAAATCTAGATCATAGCAAAGGTCTAAATCAATAAGAAACTTTTGTCCTAGTATCTCACCTAAAATTCCTGTCGTACCAGTTGCAAAGATTGGAATCGACTTTTTTTCTCGAAAAGTAATTCAAATTCGACAAAATAAAAGCGTTAATCCATTGTCACAAAGTTTGAATGATTAACTCAAATTTAGTTAGCGAATCAATTAAAACAACACGAAGATCCAAAATTCTATTAAAATTATCGTACTTTATTTCTGATAAAAAAGAACAACAAAAAAATACCATAATTCTGGTAATAAAAACCAAAACATACGGTATTTAAACCATTCATTTATGAATTTTTCAGTTCAAAATGGTAAAAGCTTATTAAAAATTCTGGTTTTCAAAATTATAATGTTTTGCTCATTTAGTAAAAAGTAAAAAAAAGGAATCGGAAATTCAGCCTGAAATAAAAATTATTGACAGTAACCATACTCTAAGGTATCATCATAAAATTACCAAATTTTGTCATAGTTTTTAATACCAAATTTTATTCTTAATTTTTCCAATCATTACGGAGCACTGAGATAAAATTGTATGGCAAATTTTTTAGTGTTCCCATACAGCAAGAAGTATGATAAATTTCACCATATATTGGTAGTCTTGACTAGTAGTCTTGACTAGTAGTCTTGATTGGTAGTCTTTTCTAAGTGAAAACAGCTTGTATTTTACAGAATACTTTCAACTTCATTGGATAAATATTCGTTAAATATTTTATAAACACTATCAAACCATAATAGTAAATCATTTGTACTATTTTATTTGAAGTGGAGAAAAATTACTGTTTAGTTGAATTTATGGCGTAAAAATTATGTTTCAAAACAAAGAATAAAAATATCGAAAGAAGATATCTAACATTATAAAGACTAGAACTATAACAAACTTTAATCCTAGTTTCTCAACTAAAGATCTTAAAGTACAAGTAGCAATGAAGGGAAACGACTTTGAAAGAGGCCATAAATTCAGGTTTAAATCACCATTAAATGTATTCCGTTGTAAGATGGTACTGTTTCCGTGTGGAAATTTACTTCCAGTGACAACGGATGTTCGATTTGTCAAACTAAATTAGTACTCATGTATTGTTTAAAACAAGGAAAGATACTTTTATATCACTTTTCAGAGAACGAGATAATAAATTGTGAAAGAGATATCTTTGAAGAGAAGATTTCTCATTTGAGTTTCTGCCAAATGCTAAATAATTTTGAAATCAAACTGCCGGGTTTATGGACTGAGTTGAATTATTATTTATCTAGATGATATATTAAATAAATATTTTTATGAACTGAGAATTTTAAAGGGTATTTATCAAAATTACATAAATTGTATCTTTATTTTAACTAACATAGAAACTGGAGTTTTGATTAAAATTAATATATCATAGCAGTTATATATTATTCGCAACCTGTCGACAAAGAGTTAGTTGTTTAGGCAAATAATAACTTGACATCCGGATTTTAAACTAATTTTCTAATATTATAACTAACAGTCGTAAGATATGTATTATTTTCTGGAATATTCTACACTTATTTTTTAAAGAAATCACATTTAATATTACATTTCATTTCGAAATATTTTCTATCAGATAAGGTAAAATTATTTTTCTTCAAGGTCTTATTATCTGGTATTTAGTTTCTCTGATTTGTGTAATAAGTTTTTAATGGATCACATTAACCAGTATTTTTCTCAAAAGCTTTCAGAATTTCTTAAAGGTAACCAAACTGCCATTAATATGTGCTTTTAACATAATTTTTCAATTTATTTTCATTAACGGAACATAGATACACCTACTTATTTAGATAAAATTCGTCATAATTTCGGCTTTTAAAACTATTTTAGGGTAAATTTGTTTTGGTAAATTAGAGGAATTTCGCTAATATAACCAATTAGTATTTATTATATCCTCCTTTCATAAGTCAAAAAGGAAATATAATTATATTGTCGAGCAAGTAAATGTTATAAATGGATATTTATTTAGATCAAATATCAGAAATAAGACATAAGATAATACGATATCACATTTTTATTTAAATCAAAATATAAAATATCTAAGGTATATTTTTGGTTCAATTTGATCAAATAATAATTATATTTTTCTCTTAGTAGGATAAATCATATATTTTATCTCATATAGAAAATAATCTATGAACGTTAAGACGATCTCTCGTTTCGTCCTAAACCCGATACTCTGATTGAGTTTGCTATCTAAATCAAGCTTATGTGGTTGTTTTCGTTCCTAACTCATTAACTTCGAAAAGCTCAGGGGTTTCGAATTCACCCCAATCCTTTTCGATCTTTTTGAAGACGCTATATCATAGCGTTGATTTGCCTTGGGATTTTCTGTACCTATGAAGCTCTTTACCTGGAAGAACTAATGAAAAACCAATGCACATTAATTCAATTGAATCATCTAATAGACTATCATCAATTTCTTATTTATATCACATCGTTTCAGATTAAAATTATTTATTAAGTATTGCAAGATTTTTGTGGGGGAAATGATACTTTGGTTGTTGAGTATTATAGATTTTGTTTTGTACTTAAAGTGAGATAGAACTGCGATTTCTTTCTTTATTTTTTTTTTAAAAAAAAGGAACCTTTTTTTTTATTTTATCACTTTGTTGAACAGCAGACCCAATTTTTGGGTTTATGACTACTAATGTTCACCTCCGTAGCTTTGTAATTATAAACCCAATCCAGAAAATTAGGAAATTCCTGGTTTAATTAATGGAAGAAATTTGCCTTTGTGGAGGACTTTTTTTGAGGGAACTGACCCGCATTTGCGTTACATGGAGAGGAATACCACGAGAGCCTCCTACGGTTAGTCTGACTGCAAAGGGAATCTAACACATGATCCGTCTAAAACTGAGGGTACTTCACGTCAGCACTGTTGTCGGTGCAAGCCGTATGCTAATTCGTATCGGCTAGCCATTGCTGAGATTCGAATCCAGTTCGCCTCATTGGAAGGCGAGCGCTCTATCTAAAAACAATTGATTTGTTTTAAAAATACGTTTTATTTCTTTAATATCTAAAAAAAATTTCTTTTATTCCCTATATCATGCGCTTTAAATACTTATTAAGTAATTTAATTTTATGCAATAATAAATAAAAAAAAATTCAAATAGTTTAGGTTAAAAAAGTGCATACGTTAATGCAAATAGCTTAAAGTAAAAAATAGTTCTAATAACGGAAATGTTCAATCTTTATCTGTTAGCAGTTTTATTGTAAAAAAAATACTACCGTTGCTTTTTAAAACCCACTTGCAATATTGTATGTAATTTCAAATATCAGACGCTTTCAAAATTAAATTTCTCAGGAAATATTCAACCAATTTTGATCAAGTTTTGTACATGTAAAATTGTATTCTTTAAAATGATGCAGGAAATTGTATACCTTATTTTTTCGACCATTATTAAATTAAATTATAAATATTTACAAAAATTAATTGTTTGCATGGAATTATCTTTGGATAAACGAAGTTTATAATTGCTTTAATTTTTTTCTTCAATTCACTTAAAAAGTTCTCTAGATTTAGTGAAATAAGCAAAGAAGAAAATTTACATTAAGTAAGTGCTCTCCCGACCAAACTATCGGGACCATATTTCCCAGATTGCGGCTAACTCCTATATTTTGGGGGTAAAATATCCAAATCCGTCGAAAAAAGATATGTTTTTTCAGAGAAAGTACGTTAGTCTGATTTCGTAACTTAAAATATCGTCTGCAATTATTAATTAGCATATTTGAGTGCACCCCCTCAAGTCATTAAGATTGAGTCCTAGAACATGAAGATCCAATTATTAAATCAAAATTTATTCAGGTTCAGGGTGTCTGTTTTTTTGTTTTTGCGAATTTTCAATATTTATTATTTGTGTTTTTTAATTTTTTAATAAGGCTCATGGTTCCCTTCTGTTAAATATTTCTACCAAACAAGTATTAATTCAATATATAAATTTTCATATTTAGTTTATGTATTTTAAACCAATGGTTCCAAATATAGGAAGTGGAAATTAAAGATAAATTAATTGGTTATGTTAATATATGCAGCTCTTAAAACTAGTAAATACGTTTAAAAAGATTTAAAATTCAAAGTAGAAAATAGTTGTTTTTACAGTTTCTGTTCTAAAATTTTAGTTAAGAAATTTTTATGTGTCATTTTAATATTTGCCTTCAATAGTTGATATTTCTATACTCATACCTCCAAATGAAACAATTCAAGCTTTAAAATCAACAAAGATAGATCAAAGTAAAAAAGAAACGTGTTTATTTGAGCAAAAAAAATTTTTTTGTTCACGCAGTTTCGGTGAAGCATAAAATTTATGTTCAAGAACTGCTTATTTTATACGTGATAAATTTAATTTTCATTGACAATAGCACGCATACTTGGTTGAAGAGCAAATATTCCAGTTTTTTTATTTATTAAAATAATTAGAATTACATCCTTTATGAAATTACATCGATGAATCCTTATGTAAGAAAACTAGAGTTACCAAGTAGAATGAGCTTTTTCGTTCCGTCTTTCATAATCAGATGATGTCTTTGTTTTCTACGTGATTAGAAAGATATCATAACTATGATGGCAGAACACAAAGAAGAATACAGAAAGAATGAAAAAAAAATATTAATCAAGACCTTATGGTAAATTGAAACAACGATGGATGAAGGTAAATAAAAAAACTGGATTCATTACACGTAACTTCTGCCACCAGGGAAGGCCATTGATATAAATAAAAATACCATTCTTTAAACAAAAATTGCTTAGATGCAGACTTTAAAAATTTCTCAGCCATCAACATATCATTGACTTAAGTTTGCAAATTAAATGCAAAATAGGAATTTGTAAAAAAAATGTCGTCTAAAATTTTAACTGTTTGGTGAAAGCACGTAGTTTTTTAAAATACAAACTACTTAGGAGTACTTAGGAGTAGTGCATTTTTTAGTACATGAACTATATAGATGAAAGTCTTAAGAGAAGTTTAAAATCCTTAGCACTATAGTTGAATTACATAAAAAGATTAATAGTTCAGTGGGAAACGGTATAAAATGTCTCTGGTGAATCAGGCAGGTAGGTTATTACTGTTACACCAAAAGTCAAACTAGACTTTAAATTCGTTTTTAGATGCATTAAGTGAAGGCAATTAGAGTGTTTAAAGAAGACAGTATATAGTGTGTCTTCAACTTTCTGTTACTTGTCGAAAGTCAAGTAACAGAAATTTTTCTTGTTATTTATCGATTGAAAGTACGAGGATAACGTCTGATATGTATTTTAGAGTAGTGTCATTTTCCCAAACAATGAAACTAAGTCAGTTCATGGTAACATATGTGAAGCTTTAATAAGCAACACTCAAAGTCAACTTGGAATCGTAATATATCTATTTCACTTAAAAAATTATTTATTTATTAATTTTTAAATTTATTTATTTAGTAATTTGAAAAAAATATATAAAATTTTTTAAAATTGTAAAAAAATTATGAACTTAAAATAAAACTAAATAGACAACTGTCCATCAAATGACGCCAAACACATATGTGCTCTGTAATTTGTACAAATTTTCTCAACATCTTAGACTTCTATGTAAGTTATGCAAGTATTTACTTTTCTATTTAGATGGCGAAAATATTTCTGGAAGTTATAAAAATTTATAATATGGTCTCAAGTTTCTAAACTGCGTAGTTATTTTAACGTTCTAAAGAAAATTAAACAACATAACCGTTACAAATTAAGAAAAAAACACCATGATTCAATTTAATTTTTAAAAAAAAATCAAAATCATTTTATTAAAATATGTATTGAACAAGCATTAATTGATTCGAAAAATTAAATATAATTTAAGCTCTACAGCTATAATTTAATCGACTATGAGAAAAAACAATATGATCAAAACTACCAGAATAGGGTTAAATTTACCATGTTTCTCGCTCTATGGAAAAACAAATTTTTCGTTGATTTTTACCGATGAGCTTTGGAAATAATTTTAGTTAAATTAACCATAAAATATACTGTTATGTGATTAAAATTTGATAAATGTGACGAAATTTGGTAATTTCATCCGGATTCCTTAGAGCATAGCTTAAAATCAATTTATTTGGTTAAATTTAATTTTCTGTACTGTACTCTTTACTAAATGTTTGATAATAAGAATTATAGTTTTGAAAACCAGTTCAGGTAAACCACAATTTCATGAACGGAAAAATTACCAAATGAATGGTTTGTAAATACTGCCTTCTTCCTCTGTGTAGATCATAAGAAACATTATTTCAATTCTTGATTGGAAAAAAATAATAAGTGTTTCATGCATCAAAGAAACAAAATTGTTTCTAGAAATGTACATTCTTTACTATTATTTCTACGCGTAACCAACTTTATAAACAGGAGAATAATTTAACACCCATTAAGACATATATTAGCAATATATTATTTAACTTAAATATCTAGTATTTAAAAAATAATTTAGAAATCATGTAAAGATTGTGCAAGTAAGTATTCAAGTATAAAACACTACATGAATCAAAATTATGCAAGAGTATATCTGTATTCAAAGAGTATAAATCAATTATAAACACGAACAAGAGCAGTTAATTTTACTGTTGCTGACGTTTCTAGGTTGGGGGAAATATGGTGTTAAATCCTGTATATAGTTACTATATATTTCTAGAAAGCGTAAAAGCTGCTTATATGAATAATTACGGCAAACATGCATATATCTCTAGTGCAGTGTTTCCCAAACTTATGACGTTTGTGTACCCTTTTTAAATTTTTCGTAACGTTGCGTACCCCTAATAAAAAAATTTATGTATTTTTTACTAAAAAAATTTCACAAAAGTTAAAAATCACAACTGGCTATTGTCACCACTTATTATTAACAGCTAACTCTGTAAAAAATACCCAATAGAGAAATACGTAATCGTAAATTTTCATGACTAGCTTTGTTTTTAAATAAAATGTTGTGAAATTTTCGTTTGTTGCAAGATATTTCGCAAAAGAACGCGTACACCCTCTAAACTGTTCCCGTACCCCTGGGGGTACGCGTACCACACTTTGGGAAACACTTCTCTAGTGGTTTAAATGAAGAACAACCAATTTCAATTCATTGGCGTGTGTTGGTATGCTCTGAAAAAAAATAATTTTAGATTTTATTAGCGTTAAAAACCAAAATCAAAATGCAATATATGGACAGACATCTGCTTTTATCAAGCTAATTATTTAACTACAAAGTCACGCAAGTGATACTCAGTGGATAGAGCGAATCGTCTTGAGCGAATTATTGGGATCGAATCCCTACGATGATAAGAATTCCGATTAGAATTCCACACCTGTCTCGTACTGACCACAGTGCTGAGGTAAAATAAACTCATTGGTAGACTGATCATGGGTTAGAGACCCTTGTCTTTAGACTATCTATGGGAGATTTTCGTGGTTTTCCTCTCTATGTTACACAAATGCTGCTCCATGTTATCCAATGCTTGATCAAGGAATTCCCTCGTCTTCTGGGAAGGGCTTAAAATTACAAGGATACGAAAATGAACATTGGCGGTCGTAAACTCAGAATTAGGTCGGCTATTCAACGTCGGTATTAAAATAAAACTAAGTTGATATGTTTTCCCCTTGACCATAACTTTTCTTTGCATGGTATATTGTGAAATTTTGGCATTAACCTTGCTTAGTGTGCTGACAAGTATCAACACCTCCTAGAAGAATGAAGGCCTCAGCACTGATCAATTTAGTAGTCCGACGTGACGAACATAAACTGCGCAGTCAATGAAAACGAAGAAAGATGTCACTATGTTTGGGCTACTAAGTTGCGCAGTGGTGGAAAATACGAAAGATGTCATTACGTTTGGACTACTAAAGGATCAAATTTCTTGTTTATGGTAACCCGTGCTAAGGCCTTCTCTTTTCTAGGAGGTATTGCAAGTAACCGAACATAGCATAAGTACTTCCTTTAAAAGAAAGAAAGAAAATTTTTGTAGCAAATATTATTGAAAATACTTATTTTTTGTAGATTAGTCATGGAAATAACAGATGAGGTTAAAATTAAATTAAAATGAATTAACTGAAGCTCCTGAATATAGGGAGCGATGCATTATTGGCTATTTATCTGAAATGAACATCGCCAAAAGCCAAGCCAACGGAGCTAACCCCACGATACTTATCGTTATTATTTTGAATAGTTTGGCGAGAGAAAAAAGAAACTCAAATATGATGAAAACTTTAAAACAAATCTATAACGGGAATATTCTGTTAGAATAAAAACAATTTAAAGAAATGTAGATTCAAAACGTATTTGAGACCCGGGTTTATGTTATCTTGAATAATAATTCATTGCTCATTTCATTGAATAAAACTATTGTTAAAGAATTGTTAAAAAAATGACTGAAGAAAATTTTTTTTCAGCAAAATCACAGTTAAAAATTAGAATTTTACACCCTTTCATTAATTTACGTGGAATAATATTTAATTTACTATTTTACCTAATGAAAAGGCAATTAAAAATTAAATATGAATATAAATGTTAGAAATAAAGGAATTTAAAAAAGTTATGGAATATGCAATATGGCATAACTACATGCAGTCATACATAATCATTGCGTCCGTATGAAAATATTAGCAAAATAAATTCATATAAAAAGGCTTTATTTTAAAATCTTATAACAATAAGTAATAAATTGCCCTTTAAAACGATAATTCATATAAAAAGGCTTAATTTTAAAATCTTATTACAATAAGTAATAAATTACCCTTTAAAACGATAATTCATATAAAAAGGCTTTATTTTAAAATCTTATAACAATAAGTAATAAATTGCCCTTTAAAACGATTGGAAATAGTTGGTTTTTGAATGTAAACACGTGTCTAAAAATGTCAAAAATCTTTACACCAAAAGCGTGTTAAATATTTCAGATTTAAATTTATTATTTTTAAAGTTATACTGTTTTCTTGAGGTCTAGCAAAAGTTGCACTATACCTTAAGAAACTACAACCGACCCCGGTACTCGGTTATAAATTCTAATGGGGTAACATTTACCCTCTCCCCTTAAAACGTGATGGGGTAGTATTTGAATGGAGGGACCTAAATCTTTTCGCATTACGTCTCTCTATTTTACTGCTTCCATAATAGTAATAAATATGCTGAAACTATAAATCTATTTACATGCCTGTATTGCGTCAGTCGAGTAACATTTGGAGGAATAAAACTTTATTTCCTTTCGTATTCGCTGCAGAAAATGACGACCTCATTTTGTCATAAAACATACTAAGTTCACGAATGAATTGTAATTTGAGACATATGCTTCATAGCGAAGGTTGTTCCATGCATTCCTCCAAATTGGCTTTTTCATTACATGGAAGTTGGTATTAGTGCCTGGTAACTTAATATAATTTTGTTTTGCGAACGTTTAGAATTAAATATTCAGATTGTTTCCTGAGTTGTTTGTGTTTTTGAGTAATGCTTTTAAGAGCAAGTTTGTTTAACTTAACAGAATGTCGTAATTTAATGTCATATGTGTGACAAAAGTTAGAAATAATAATGTGTTTTTTCTTAGAATAATCTTTGATACAAATTGGTAGTATTTAAAACACTTTTTTATTGAATGTGCATTGAACGCGCTCTAGATCTATAAAAGTAAAAGAAAATGACTAAAACGCATTCTAGCAAGAAAAATAACGTTTTATTTTAAAAAAAATTTGGAATAAACTCAACATTACTACAAAACCCTAACAATCGTAAATGTTTATCTTGATTTTTGGAAGGCTTGCATACATAGTTTAACAACTGAAGTTAATGTACAGTGAATTTTAAATGTGCACATTTCTGCCTTAAATAATGTATTAGTAAATTATACACATACTCTATAGTAATAAGTTAATTGTATTAAGTAAGTAATAAAAATATACTCTTAATTTAATAAAAATATACGAATACCGAATGTATATATTCGAATACATGAATATTGTATGTATATTTTGATTGTGAAACGCTCTAAATCATATAAATACTTTGCAAATGCTTTTCTTCATTTCTCTTTGTTTTCGATGTGACTAGTAATAGACTATGAATAAGATTAATGGACTGAAAATATTTACATTTAATATGTGAACCCACATGGATTGCTCAAAAAGTTTATTTCAAGACCTAGTATTTAAAAACAGTTTTAATTTTCTTTAGGAAAATATATGGTTCATCAAAGCTATTATCGAAATCAACGACAAATAGTTATTTAAGTAAATTGTACCCAATAGTTTAATGAAACAATTTTGAATATCTGTACAATTAAGCATAATTTCCGATGAAACTTTAATGTCTTACGCCAAATGACATGCATTTTCTTATAATTTGAATAACGTAATTATCAGTAATTTTAGAATTTCCTACTCATTTAATCAAATTAAAACTCTTAGGAGTACATCTGAAGCTATGGACATTCAAATTGCTTGCGGTTGCATATCGTTAACAATTTGCTTCGTCTGTATTAACAAGAGAAGCAAATTAAATTCCACTGCCAATCTAGCGAAGAATTCGAGAGGACATGCCAAGTTTTGGGCGCCAAATGATGCAACACTATAGAATGAAGCGATCTAGTAAATGAAGCCAGTCTCCTTAGAGCACTTTTCAGGAAGCAAAATTTCGGGAAATGGATCGGGAAAATTGATTGGTTCACACTCTGAATTTTCCTTCAAACGAAATTGATTCATTGGTGGAAACGACCACCATAGCGGAACGTTGTTACCAATCCAATTGCAGAGTCAGCCTGATATTTTGTGCTTTTGATTTGCCGGAAACCGCAAAGAGGAATATTTGGATCCTTACTCAATTAAATATTGACCGAGCAGAGATAAGGAATGTTTTAATCAACATATTTTGAACTCCATCGATGATACTATTTTTAACTTTGGTTGATTGCTGATTTCTTTAATTCTTCAAGCATTTAAATGTCTTCATCTTTGGAGTATACAAATTTATATTTTTAAATTAAGTTATTTATAATTTTATACTTGCGTTACTTTTTAGTTTCATAGATTTTATTTAATATTTAATTGTTTGATGAGTCAGAAAACATTTGAAATATTTTATTGGGATCCAATTTACTATTTATGCATGACGTTTTTATTGCAATTAGGAAGGTACAAAATCGTTATTTTGTTTTATTCTATTTATGAATAAACTGTTCGTGACATTAGGGATTATGTTTGATTCAGGAATATTAAAAAAAAAATTATACTAAGTTTTATAAATTTTTTTTCCAATTTTAGAAGTCTCATAATTGTTGGGAGAATATAATCGTAAGTTCAGAGAATATAAAATTAGTCATTAATAATTTATTGAATGAAATCTTAGAAATTTTTAAATGTCTGTCTTAAAAAAACAAATTATAAAAAGTAAAATGTAAAAATTAAAATTCTCACGAAGAAGAACTTCAAGTGAAATTTCCATGGTAATGCCATTTCTGATTAAGAAAAAAAAACATACTTTTGGTAACTAAAAAATTAAAAAACATAATTTTGGTAATTGAAGGAAAATATTTGGTATTTCAACCATTCATTCGGTGATTTTCCCGTTTATATGGTAACGGTTTGCCGGAAGCTCTGGTTTTCAAAACGATTGTATTTATTTCCATACATTTAGTAAGAAATACAAAACTGAATGTAAATTTAAACAAATAAATGGTTTTATGCCATGTTCTAAGATGCGATAGCAAAAATATCAAATTTTACCGCGTTTGCCAGTTTTTTTTTCCAAGTATTATGAAGTTATGTTTTCTTTTCAATTTTACCACAATCTTTACCACAGCACTTCAGTAATATTACATATTTATTTTGGTGTTTCATAGAGCCAGAAACACGGCAAATTTTACCATATTCTGGTAAATTTCACCGCATTGATCATACTTCTTTCTCAAAGCATAATTAAAAACTATTCCGCTAATGTTTGAGTCATTTGAACTAATTTAAATTTTTGAAAAAAACATTAGTTTAGAACTATTGTTACTAAATATGCAAGTCTAATAGTATAGAACATAACTATTAGTTCTGAATTATATGCAACATAAAATTAGGATCACTTAAAATTTGAATCCTAAAAAAGGCGTGCGTAATTTCAGATTTAGCTGACACAAATCTCTTTTTTTATTAAAAATTTACCCTCCATAATTTTTTTATCTTCTATAAAAAATAGAAACATCTAAACCAGATAAAGAAGAAAACATTTTTTTTTCACTCAAAAACTAGCATCTAAAAATAAAACCAAGCGAAAACACTTAAAAAAAATAATGGAGTTATTAATATTACGCCAAAACCATCTCTCTTTTACACTGTGTATTTATTGTTGGCGAGATTTTGAATTTCTTCTTGAGTGGATGTTGTAGAACTTTTGAGATAGACCATCAATTTATAAAGATGCCCCGATGAACAGACTTGATGAATGAAATTTTCCTTCTATGCAGCCTACACTAAATGTGGTATGCTATAAAAAACACTGCTTCATCATAAGCGTGAAAAATAAATTAAAAACCATCTAAACCATCAATCTTCAATCGGGTAATAGCACGGAAAAGAAGCAAGAAAATTTACCAGCAAGTTGAAAGCTATGATAATCGAATATATTCCACCATTAAATATTTTTTGTGTTAATGTAAACCCATAAATTTCAGAGCAATTTAAACCGTAACAATGGCTTATGAAAGAAAAAAAGATAGGTTTATTGCGCTTTTGAAAATTTCACACCAAACTGTCTGTGTAAAATAAATGTCTTTAAAGAATATATATTTTAATTAATGACAGGAAAACAGATTCTTAGACTTGAAATGGGAAATTAAAATTTGTGACAAATAATGTTTTTCTTATTTAAATACTTGTATTTACATAAAAAATTATTTTTTAACGAAAGATTTTAATCATATAAAAGTGGTTACTCAGGAAAAGAAAAATGTCTGCCTGAGTCGCTTCCAAACTAATTCACCCCATGTTGTTTTGGCTGAAATATTTTTGGCGCATTGGCGACACTCTAAACATAAATTATTATAATTAATTTCATTATTTTTTCTTTGATGAGTTAATACGGAATCGTTTCCTAAGACAATACGTTTGTTATTGTTCTTCACTGTTTTACAACTTATAAAAAAATACTTGGAGTTTATATTGCTTTAAATTAGACTCGTTTAAAATACATGTTTTCTAATGAAAACTAATAACTTATTTCGCATTTATTTTATGTGATTACTACAATACTTTGTGGAAAAGACTGATATGTGTATTATAGTATAAAGAACATTTTTCAACAGCTTTTTTAGAAATTAAATATTAACCCTTTTGATGGCCGTGATTAGTATACTTACCACCACGTTTTACCACTTTTAATTTAGGTTTCCATTTTTCAATAACTTCAGTTTTCTTGAAGTGAGTTTGAATAAAATTGGTAACCATTTGTCACTTTCAAAAAACGTATAAAAGTTAAGCATTTAAGGAATTTATTTTATAAATAAGGAAAAATAAAAGTCAGGAAGTTCCTAATAGGTCATGTTAAATATATTTACCACCAAAAAAAGGGCATTTTCATAAACTAAATGATTTTTTTTTTATATCAATTACTGTTCTTAAAACAATTTCAATTCCAAAAATACTAACCTTTAACCTATAACCTTCATCCTAGTTTCGTCATTCTAGTTAAAACTCTCCAAAAGGGCTCTACGATCTCAACTCGAATGATGAGGTTTTGAGTTGAAAAAATATTTTTGTCATATATTTGAGAGTTCCTCTTTCGGTATAAATCACGTGATTTCGTGACGAAATGTTTCTCAATATTAACGAAATATAGCTAAATCTGATGTTGAATCTGTTTTATTTCTGATAGTGTACAAATTTTGTTGTAAGTTTGCTTGTTATCTAGGTAACAATTACTGAACGTCGTAGAAAAAAAACACCCTATTCTTCAAAACTAAAAAAATGCATTTATTTTACAATAAAATGTTATTTTTTTAATTTTTTTTTTTTTACAAAAACATAAAAATAATGAATAAACAGCATTATTTGGAAAATTCACAGATTATAATTTCCCAGATTTTGTTATTCCTGCTCTTAAGTATCGATTCTTCTACACTTTGCATTAAGATAAATTCCTTTTAAGTATATCTTAAAAATAAAGTGTTATTCAAGTTACGTAATAAAAAATACTAAATTCTTTCCGGATGCTAAAATGAATTTTAGGTTTTATTTTACAATTCAGTTGTATTAATCTCAATCTAGTCACGTCCGTCATCCGCTTTCACGCACAAAGTCTCCCCTTGACTACACTTACCACTTTCTTGCTCGGAGGATTTGATAGGACTTGCAAGACTTAAGACATTTTCTCTTTACTAAGCAACCCTTTTTAGAAAAGAGAGAACTTTTCGCTTTTATCTAATTCCTTACTCTCTACTTATGCAAATACTGTGGATGGTTAAGTCTCTAAAATCGACGTGTTATGTTTAAATCGAAAGACGGAAATGCTTTCTCTTTATCATCGAACATTTCCTTTCCAATATTTTTTTTTCTTTAAGGTCTTTAGAAGCTAAATTCGTGATCAAAGAACTGGGCAAGAATTGCAGATGAGATCAGAGAGAGAAAAAAGTGTGCAAAGAGGGGATGAAATAGTAAAATTATTGCACTCCTCTTTGGGACACACTTTTTCCTGTCCGCCAAGCGGCCCACGTGCCACTGAGAAATTTCATTGTCTTCCACCGTGTTTGGAATTCAGTTCCAGAGAACTTACTTGAAAATGCTTGGCGAATACTCACAATCATTTGCGACCAATTTTCTATCTTACTTTCTTTCTTTTTATCGCCAATCGGACCTTTTTTCCCCCTTTTTTCTGTTAAAGGTTGAAGATTGACTAAGAATCCTGCAGTTTTTCTCTCTGAATGCTTAGAAAAAATAGAAAAGTTTTTCGTTTTATTTAAACAATTGGCTACATTGTTTAACATTATGGCTAACTGTATAAAAATTAGAAATTGGGGTGTATTTAAGGGTAATCAAGCTGATAGTTTTGGTAATGGCACTCAATATAAATTAAATCTGAAATAAATTATTTGATATTTTAAACTGTATTAGTACTAGAGAAATTATATTATATATGTACACTGAGTGCAGTGAATATGTATACTGAGGAGAAGAAGTACGTTCAAAACTACTAGAATGTACAAACCTACTACTTTGTGAGCACTAAATGCGCATCGACAATTATTTTGTTAAAATCAACTACAAAATATGGTTTTATATTCTGTGATAAATTTGGTAAAAGTGATTAAATTTGGTAATTTTTTCACAATACCTTAGACCATGGCACGAAAGCCATTTATTCAGTTGACTTTACTATTTACTATCGCACTTTGTACTAAATGTGTGGTAATAAGAAGTATAATCTTGAAAACCAGAATTCCCGGTAAGCAGTTAAAAATCAATTGTAAAAAAAATACCAAGTGAATGTTTTAAACACAGTATATTTTTGTTTCATTGACCAGAACTTTGTTAACTGGTTAGTCTTAATTAACAATATCCATTTCTGATAATTCTTTAAAAAAAATGAAATATATGTCTTCAGATTGAATTAGATTAGAAATTGAGTTGAAATTTTTGTTGGTAATCCATTTGATTGAAAAGAAATTTAATAAAATATAAAATTCTCTTACTTACAATTTTGATCATTATACAGCTTTGTGTCTAAACGAAATAATATCGGTAAATATATCACGTTAAATATATTATTAAAAATTTATTCATTTTGCATGAAATAAATGACTGTTTTCAGCCCACGAGAATTTTTTTCATCACAAGATTTAATAAATATTTGTGACTTAACCCATTAACGCCCACTGTCCTCAATTGAGGACAGTCAATAAAACATAATGTAAATTTTTCATTTTTATCTTAAAAATACTTTTTCCTTTATGGAAAGATAGTTGGCAGCACTATCAATATATCCCCGTATTTTTAATAAATGTGCTGATATATTTGGTTTGTTATTAGAATCGCCATTTTGTGATTTTTCTTGCTTCACTCAAGCCTCTTCTTTTTTACACTGTCATATCAAATAAAATTAAGGCAAATTATTTTATTTATTACAGTTTGACTCTTAAGAGTATAGTTCATCGTATAGTACTAAATAAATTTGTTTCCGACAGTTTCTTTTCTTTTTAAATAACATTATATTTCACTGTCCTCAATTGAGGACACTGGGCGTTAATCGGTTAATATATTTTTTTTAATATATTAATAATGAATAAACTAATAATCAGTGCCGAATGGAGAATAACGCTTCTTATGCGAAGTATACTGCCAATAACGAAGCCTTTTAGCGTTCGAATTTACTAAAACTAATACATAATACTAAATATAAAATAACTATTATGATAATTTATTGCTGGAAAAGTCGCAGGACGTAGATTTATTACTATAGGAAAGTGTCCATCTGATTTTTAGTTAATGCATTTATTTTCGGGGGTATGAAATCAGTCTAAAGTATTAATTTTTACGTAACATAATTGGTGACTAAATACCTACAACAAAACTTAAAAAAAATTAAAATATATGCGGAACAATATTTTTATGATTGTTTCCAAAAAGCTAAATAAGGAAAGAAAACATGGAGCTATCTACACTTTAAAAAATAAAACTCTCACTTAAAAAAAAAAAAAAGAAAAAAAAAAAAGAAGAAAAAAACTTTCACTTTTGACGATTCAGCAATCTTTGAGCTATATTTCATTAATTTTGAGAATTATTCCGTCAGGAAATCAAGTCATTTGTGACGGAATACGAACTCAAATATATGACAAAAATGTTTCCTCTACTCGAAACCTCACCGTAGTGAGAATGACGAAACTAGAATAAAAACTAGAGCATCCGAAATAAAGTGAAGAAAAAAGCCAATCGGTCTGTTCAGTTTGCAAGGAGTTGTCCTCGTCACATGAAGACTCCGAGTTCGAATCCCGCTTCGGGGGGGGTGTAATTTATCTCTATGTTCTATTCGTTCTTGTTTTTTTGTTACGGCGACATTGATCCAGCTATAAGGTGGCCGCGTTAAAGTGATTATTAAAAATATTAAATACAGGAATATCAGGAAATGGTTTCGTGAAATTTGAGTATTCATTTTTTTCAGTGTAGCAAAATGTTAAAATATTTTGCGCAATCAACAAAAAGAAATTTTTTTCTTTCGAAAATTTAGAGTTTTCTTTAAAATACTGTTAATATTCTTGTTTTAAATAAAAAAAAGAAAAGAAAAGAAAAAGGAAATATTCTCTCTCAAAAACATAGGTTGCGCTATCTTACTCGATTTTTCTTTCTCGCACAATATATTATCAAGATTGGTGCTCACCGTATATGCTAAGTTGGTGACATGACACTTTGTATTAGAAAAGGAAAAGCATTTCTTTATTTCAATGTAAGTAACGCTCCCCACCCTATATCGATTTTAGAACACCACAGCCCCAAATCAAAACAGAGAAGTAAAAATAAAGAAAGTCTAAAGAAAAAGTCCGCATTCACGACAGAAAACTTATCCCGAGCTTTTACTTTAAATTAAAGTAGAGAAAGCGAAAGAGTAGAAGTACGTTTCGTTCCCGTATGGGGAATTTAAAGAATTCTTTTTAATCCAGAAATGTATTTTATTTTTGAATTCGTTTTCTTTACTAGGATTTAAAGCATGATATTTTTAAGAAATATGTACGTTGATGATTTTTTTTTCTGTTTTTAATTCCATAAAGGAACTTATAAGTCAAAAGTAGAAGACTTACATATTTTTCTGGATTTATGTTTATCGTTAGCTTTGAAACAAATTTTTAAAGATTATGCTGGAAGGTTTGGTTTGAAAAAAATTGCAAAATAACGTTGGAGTTATTTTTTAATTGGAAATTATCCGAGCGATCCGTTTTAAAACAATGTTTTGCTAAACTTTATTTATAAGGAAACCACAGTTAGAGATTGCTAGTTGTGTGACATGACAGATTTCTTTTATTTAATTTGTTTCTTTTTTTAATTTCTTTTGTTGCTTGAAACCATTTTTAAATGGTTGGTAAAAATGGGTTTAGCACAAATTAGGAAAGTAACAATCCCCATTCAGTTTTCTTTCATCTTACTTGTAAGGAGAATAAAGACACATTGCTAAACTTTTTTTTTTAAAAATTAACTTCAGTTTGACACGCTTTGTTTCGCATTATTGTTTCATCAAATAAAAATATAGCACGCTTTCATAC